>NC_064879.1:4511968-4514468 GCF_943734665.1 Anopheles aquasalis
GAAAGTTCATTCCATTATTTAATGGAATGCAGTAAAATTTCACTCAATTGACAATGCTGATTATTGTGCTTAGTAAGCGGTGCATGCCTTTATCAGGATTGGAGAGGTCTAAGATTCCTACTGATATATTTCAATTGCCAAACATACATGGCATAACCTCAAGCATTCCATAACACACACCTCCTCCATACCATTTAATCATTGAGCATTAACGTCTAATCGATGTTTTGTTGTATCTTGTATGCTTCAACAGCTAATTTATTGATCAGTTAGTGTACTGTGCTAAGCATTATTTACTACAACCACTCATCTGCTTTGTGAGACACTTGGCTTTCGGTTTGCTGCACCATTATGTTTTGTCGAACAGGTTTTAAGATTCATCTTCATCCTGTAACAATGTAGTTTAATTTGAGCTGGATATGAACTGAAAAACCGAATCAAAAAGCTACCCATTGCTTACTTATTTCTGTTTTTCTTTCTGTTTCTATTTTCTGCATTTCTCTCTAACACGATCTTCCTCCAATTCTTTTCTTTCTTTCTCTTTTTTGCCCTTTCTATGTCTATATGAATCGCCAATCGCTTATTTCGAATTCGAATGCACCTGTTTGGGGCGGAAAATCCCATGGAAACAACATACAACACAGCTGGCACAGCAGCCCCACCGTAGCAACACCTTCAAGTTAGCGAAACCAACGCTCGCCGCATCGGTATTCAGCGAATCGTCTGAATGTCGCTACGTGCTACCAGAGATCGGCGGATTATCGGATGGACCACAATGGAGAGATTCCATTGGACTTCCTGATACAGCGGTCGCCATCCCACTCCCTGCACCGACAACGATCGAAGCTATCGGCGAAGCAGAGGGAACGTCACGCGATTACGGAATGCGGGTACAGATGCCCGCTTACGCCAGCTCTCCGGCTGCTCGAGGTCTAATCGAAGAATATCTGGCGGCAAAGACGCGTGCGGCCAATTGTCAACAGCAATCGTCGCCCTTGATTCCACCACCACCTCCACCTATTTTTCACGTGATCCGTGCCAACACATCACCTACCAGCGGGGTACGGGGAGTTACGGTATCACCCCAGCTAGTCCAACGACGCCGTACGCCGCTCGATGAACTAGCATATAAACATCCGATTTTACTACTGGATGTCGACGATGATGAGAACGAGCCAGTGGATGTGGAGCTAGGGCAGCAAGACGAAAACAAGGAGAACACTGACATACGTTTGCCACAGCAAATCGAAGAGCAGTACGAAGAAGCAGGGGAGCAAAGTAGTGTTTCAGTTTACCGACTCAATGATAGGCAGCAAAGTGTCGAAGTAGGTAGGGTTGTGAACCGATCGCTAGATGATGACCATGATGTTGGCGAAACGAATCCGGTTCAGGAATCGCTCATCGTTCCACGGCCCAAGGTGATCGCTTTTCATTCGCTAAAGTCACTAACCGATGATCAACCCGAGGAGCCTTCCACTTCGTTAAACGATGATCAGCACGCACAACAGCAGTTGCTGCATCATTCAAACACAGAGCAACGCGCTCCACCAAGGTGTCGTTTGGTGCGTAAAGTGAACCAGAACATACTGAAAACCTGGGAACAGTTGAGCGGCCAAGCAAATGGTAGTAGTGACGGTAGTATAGAAAAGAACAGCCAACAAAAGTCCACGGCTGTGACTGGTGATAGCAAGCGACTACGGGTCGGTGGTGAACTGGTTCCGCCAGCCTCGACGAGAAAGCAATGCTTCTTTGGACAAGAATTCGCGTTGTTTGGCAGACCTGACCAAACCGCGGCTAGCCATAGCAGCAGTACGGGTAATCTACTTAGCGATGGACATGGGTCGGAATGCGGCAGTACGGATCGGCAGAGCTGTTTGCTATACTGTCCCCAACAGCAGCAGTACAATCTGAGCGAGGAGGTGATTGAATTTAAGGTGAATAGACTGCTGCATCCGGCTGAATCGATAGCCGCGTCTTCAGCAGTGGACGAGCTGGAAAAGTCGTCGGAAAATTCGTCTAGCTGTGGCACCTCTACTACCGCCGCTAGGTCCCGAACAAGGACACACAGGATCGCGCCATCAATGGCAAGGCACAGGCAAACAAACGGTTCTAGGGAGCGGTATGGAGTTGACGGTGGTAGCTCAAGCATCACCACTGTCGGGACCGCCAACACCATCACCACTGCAACCAGCTCTTCTGAGGGAGCAGACTTCTATGATAGCATCGATGCAGTGAGCAGCAGCATTCGGGAAGACACAGGTGTTCGCGTTAAAGTTGCACCGATTTGCTATGGATGTTCCGAAACTGTCGTGCCGTGGAAAGCCTGTGAAGATCGTTTCTCGCACGGTGTTTCTAAAGTTAGCGCCGGTACTGGCGATGATCTGACTTCCCTCGATCGCAAACGATTACTTTGGTCAATCGAAATAGATTAGGAATGTGTTCGGGCACCGCCGATGGATGTGGTGAACCAAGGTAACGGTTTTACTATACAGATGTTCCA
>NC_064879.1:4519468-4584153 GCF_943734665.1 Anopheles aquasalis
AAAAGCTAAAGTGTCTGAGCAAGCACTACGAGACATGGCGATAGCCGAAATGGCAAAGGCCCAACACACGGAAACTAGCACTGGTGAGACAGCTATGGACTGCGAATCGATTGAATATCTGGCGGACAATGTGCCTATGATGCACCTTGCTTCCTTTGCCCTCTACAAATTGTTTTCCGAATGGCAAAATGAAGGATTCGATGTCCCTGCTATCAAAACACCAAAGCCGAAAGCTTCCACATCGACTGAGATTGTGCCAAACTCGCTGGCCCCCAAAATACCTAAAACTATTGCGGATCTGCCTCCCGACGCTGCTCAACGCCATCCAACAGCCTTGCTTGCCTATGTATGTATCTCTCAATTTGGCTCATGCTGATACAAATCGTTATTTCTAAAGGCTTACATAACTCTACTATTTACCAGATGCGACCGCAAATCCCGTACGAAGATCGAGGATTTCTTGGAAACGATACAGAGAGTAAAATCTTTGTTGCAAGTATAACAGTGGATGGCACCGTCTTCGAAGGTCAGGGTAGGTCTAAAAAATTAGCCAGGAAAGCGGCTGCGTCTCGCGCTTGTAGCGAACTGTTCGGAGTTGTATTTGACGCAGGTGTTCTAGATTAATTTGTATGTATGACTAGGACAAAGTTTGTCCAGAAACCCTGTAATGCAGGATTGCTGTAATGAACTTATTATTTGAATATTACCCATTCAAAACATAACTGTTTTGTGTGAAATTAATATTTATTGATTTCAAAGACAATTTTGTTTTAAAATAATCAAAATTTCAGAATTCACATCAGCTCGATGTGGCCTTGACTACACTCCTTCCAGTTAGTATAGGACCACCTGTGATTTTCCTAGTTTCTCACTACTGATAACAGTAATAATTTCAACCCGTATCATTATTGATTGGTATTGGTGAGATATGTTTACAGTGTGAGTTTCGTATTTTTACGTGCATATGCATCAGCTCATGCTGGCTTTCACGTCGTTCAAAATGAAGTGCAAAGATTGTATTAAGGTTCTCGAAGACTGTTCAGTCCCATTTTTGATCACCAACCGGTCGAAAGAAATATATTTCAACCGAATAGTGCCGCCATTCACCCGCGACACAGAGGATCTTTAAACTGATTTGCTCGATTGGTCTGCTCGTTCTTTAGATTTAAATCAAGTTTAAAATCATCTGGGGAATCCTTGTAGATAAGATTTACGCTAAGGGAAGCAGTTTTCCTCAGTTGATGAGCTCAAAAGTGCAATTATTAAGGCAAGAGAAGACTTAAAGCAGGAGGCACTGAAAGAAAGGCTGAAAAGTAGGCCAAATCGCATTCTCCTGGTTGCAAATCGCAGCGGGAAAGTAACTCTTCATTAATTGTATTATTTGCAAACTGCGGCTATTTTTTACAATCAAAAATAGAATTGGTTTTGAAGAAAAATTGAAATGGTCTTATACTAACTTGACAGGTCGAAAACACCAAATGCGTTTATCTGTGTGGTATATGCACGTAAAAATACGAAACTCACACTGTAAACATATCTCACCAATACCAATCAATAATGATACGGGTTGAAATTATTACTGTTATCAGTAGTGAGAAACTACGAAAATCACAGGTGGTCCTATACTAACTGGAAGGAGTGTACTGTCTTCAAACGGTCGAAAAAACGAGTTTAATTTTTTCAGCACACTAGTATTGGCATTTTTTTGTAGTCCTCAGTTGGCTCTCCAGTTCGGACCAGATGAAATAATCCATCGGATTTGCGTCTGGCGAATTCGGAATCCTTTGTGTAGATGAAATGACGAGTGCAACATGTTTTTTTTAACCATTCTTGGTTTACACGAGCGTTCACAGGATGGTGCCAAGTCTTGTTGGAATGTCCATGGTCTGCGACTGAAATGTCCAGAGTCCAGAGCGCAGTTCGGAGTAATTTGCCGAGCTTAGATTTATCAGTTTCCTTTTTATTCACTCTTTTTTCATTTTTAGTTCTAACTCAAACACTTTTTATACCCTTCCCTTGTCTACAATACTCCATCACTCAATGACGCAGCTATTAGCATTGATGAAGAATGTAACATAGTTTCTCCTCGCTAGACAATCTCAGTCTTGTTGATTTGCTGCTCTTTCATGATTCCAACCATCATTTTTCATTTAATAAAATATCAATAAGATTTTCTATATTTAAGATCCACACAGAAAACTGATGGAAAGAGAACAACACCAATATCTTTAATTCAAAACAGAAAATTAGGGCTGTCCTCTTTCTAAACAGCAAACCCATAAAAGTACGCATACTTTAGTTACCTTACGAAATTCGGATATTTGAGTTGAAGTTGTAATTGTCATTGAGTTAAACAGACAATTAGAAAACATCGCTAAGAATCATTTACGAGGGATATCTCTTTGAAACATTACTAATGCATGAAAACCTACCTGATTGCATTGAAATCGAAGATATGTTTAACTAGTTTCGAACCGATATTATATTCTTGGCAACAAAAAATTGGAAACGATGGTGAAATGTAACCAGCAAGAGTAAAATATATAAAAATGAAACATCAACGGAGTCTAGTCTACATTTTATTGTGCCTTTCTAAAGCATAGCCTTAATCATTAATAATTTCTTGCTTAAATAACATACTTAAACTGTTCTATGCTCCAAATAACTGCTAAATCTGATAAGATCGAATGCAGAAAACGCGAACTCGAATGCGTCTGTCTCTCTGAAAGGCGCGTTGTACCACATAAGCATTTAATGGAAGCATCCCGCTAAAATGGTCAGTCGCGAGAGTCGATTGATCCCTACGATCCCTTTAATAATACATTTGGTGCTGAAGAGGAATCGGCGTAGTGGAGGACATTACTTTACAAACAACCCTTGTAACATTAAATAACGACAAGTTTAATAATGCTTTTGAGTAAAGATGGGAATAATGAAACAATGGAGGATAATCAACTGATAGAACACGATAGTCGTAAAGCGTAATTGTGATACAGTCGCGTACCTCCCACACTCAAAGCCACCATTAAATGGCTTCGCTTTTACACTGCTCGGGCACGAGTGACAATTTCTATTACCGCGTTACTTGCGTATCGTGAAATAATAAAAGCCTGTGTTAGTGAAATAACCCATCGTTTTATACTGATTGTGTAATCAGCACGCTCCATTATATCTTCAACGAGAAATGCACCGCGAGGCGAATACTTCTGATATGACAATAAATAGCGTCGATAATGCGATAAAATTATTTCACAGATAAGGGCAGCCCATGGAAAGGCTCATTCAGGCTCTCCTCCGGTCGCAAACGTCGGACGTTTATTATTGGTTGAACATCATATACTGATAATCTCAGTGAACCCCTTTCGCCGTGGCATGGGAGTAAAACGTCTTACGTTAACTTACATCACGTACAGTTTGAATCGAAAACTTCACCAATCAACAACTGTGTTGGTCGCTTTTTTTTCAGTCGTTTAGATTTGAACCGCAAGCGGTACAAGCAATCAGAACAAGTGATTCCGTTGCCCGGGCCGACGGTTAGTGTGCAGCTCTGAACAGTAAGTGAAGAAAAGCAGTTCCGGCAGTTCCGGCAGTCACGGAAGATAGGTAACTTTCACCAAAAACGCTGCAAACTAATGAAGCATAACTTACCTTACGATAAGCATGGTTTTCATCAATCAACGTGGTTCTTCTCATCACTCTATATTTGCTGAACATGTTGCATATGTTGTCACACGAGCAAATGAAATGCGTTTACCAGTTTCGGTTTGTTCAGCAAACTATTTAAATCCCGGATAATGTCAACTACATCAGCAAAGAACAGGGCCCTGCACAAGTGCACAGGCTTACTTTTTCATATTGTTTCATATCATGGAACAATCCAGATGGTGCACGGTGGTAGACTCGATGCGATTGAATGTATCAGTGCTTACCCTGATACCTCGTTACAGTAGAGATCCCTACTACGGGGCAATTGATATGCCGGGATGTCACGGGTAGATCAGTGCTATTGTTTTATGAGTCGCGTGGGTCTGATTGGTTTATGAGATGCGTTCGTACCCTAAGATCGCTCCAATCAATCCCAACTTCTCTCCCAATCCCATTCAATGCTACAATATACAATCAGTGGAATATTGTGTTATCACATCCGTGTGTTCATTATCATGTTGTCACCTTTACGATGGGATAATTGATCTATTGAATTCGATTGATGAATAGACAGACGTGTGTCTACAATATGTACACCCACATATCGCGCGGGTTTGGTGGGCTATGGGGGGGCTGACTTTATCGACCGATTGCGCAGGCACATTTTCATTGCACTTAGTTGAAAATTCTATCCCTACATTGGAAGCTAATAATGACCATGTCCGCATCTCTCCACTTCTTATCACTTTGATTGCCGGATGTAAGGGATTTCAAGCAAGCCACACACGAAACAACAAAAGATAATCGAAAAGGGGTCCCTTAGTCGAGTCCTACAATCGTGTCGGCTCAGTAGGGTGATAGTGATAGTAATGTGAATGAAAATGAGTTATGAAAGGAGTGAGTGCCAACCGATGGGTATATGTTACCGTAATCACATTTATTGCCGTGTGTTCTCAAGTACGCAAAGACATACATCTCGCAACCCAGTTGAAAGTTGGAGATAATACTTGAATCACAGTAGTAAAAAAAAGGGTTTTCCAATTTCCAAAGTAATTCTAACATCTTTCAGTTGTTCCGTGTGCTGCAGCATCCAACTTTTTTTTTCTGATGCTGTGTACGTACGGCATATTTAAAGACCGAAGCAAGAATGCGAATAAGTGTTTTTGGTGCGAATGCGTAAGTGAGGAAGAGAGATACAGAGAGAGCGAGAGATAATTTAAACCTTAACTTTTAAACACCATAAGACCTTGGCATTGGTCGATGCCTCTAGGACATACAATTTGAAAGTACACTCTGTAATTATGCCCTCCATTGAACTTGCCACGCTGTATCGAGTCGGCGCGTGACGAGCATGAGGGCCACTGCACCTGATCTGGTGCAGAGTTGTCTGGTACCAAAGCGTCATGCTTGATCGTTTCGAAATTGGCAGTTCGCTTCGTGGAAAGAATGAGTTCTTGAAATAATTTTCGCCGAATTACTTCGCATCGTCTTATCACAAGACGGTCCGTCTCCAATAGCAGCTTGATAAAACATTATTCTTTTAATGTTTTGTAGTTTCGAATCGACTTATTGCAGCCACCAAAGCGTGTCCGTTGTCTGTGGTCTCTTCTGCCTTCCCGATTCGAATGTGTTTTCCAGCAGTACTGGTTCCGATTTTCGTTGCCAACGGTCAAGGTTGTTTGGTCTACTGGACAATCGTGGCTGCTGGAGCATCGTCGCCTCGCAGGCTTTTGTGCGATTTGGTTCGAGTTAGTCTTGCGTGTCCGTGCGTTCGTTCGCATCCTGCGCATCACGAGGGCCGAACTACCATAAGTTTAACTTTAAAAACGTGGTGTAGCTTGTACACCAGGAACAGTTAATCACTTTGTATATCTACTCGTTGATATTTGCGGTATGAGTGAGGTTAATATTGCCTTGTGTTAACGTTACTTTTATAGTAGGACCTTTTTTTTATGCTAGAAGTTCATAAGTAAAAGGAGCCAATAATTATTGTCGACATATTGCGTGTATTTGAGAAGACCATGGCGCAGAAAATCTTACAATGGGTAAGTTTATCACTGTCCGCAGACTCTGGGGATCAGTGGAGCGTTTCAAAATGAGTGTAGTTCTAGTAACAAAGATTATCCACCAGCAACGATGAAGTGCTTATACAGTTATGTTAATGTGTCTCGATAAGATGACCGCATTCGGTTGATATTATATTCTAAAGGAAAGATATTCAATCAACCATATTCAATCAAACTCATGTAATCATGTCGGCGAAGAATTGAGATGGCTGTTCAACAAAAAAAACCATATCGTTGTTGCTTTACCTTAAACCAATCAAGCTGTCTCTGTATAATTCTCACTTACAACTTGATTACACAGGCGAACAGTTGATCAGGTTGGAGAGAATCGAAGAATGATCAGTTAATCTCGACGATTAGCCATGCTGAAGAATGAAGACGATACTACGCATTGACTTTGCTGTTCCATTAGCCAGGTTCATGATAATTGTCGATCTGGTGATAATTACAAATTCATTCTCCATTCATTCATCAAACTGCTTGCTAGCGTATAAAGATGCTGTGACTGCGTATAATTACTTTAGCTCCATGGCGCATATGTAGCGCAATCAATCTACTCGCCCACATGTGTGTTTCTACGATTTCCTCTTGTGTTCTGTTTTGCTCAAACACATGTCTGATAATTGGAGTTAATGTGTTTACTTTTATCTGCGCCTCTATAGTGCGTGTAGTGCAGGTTCAGTTATAATGCCTGTAGCGGTTCGTTCGTCATCACTTCCTGCATATTATCTTGCTCTTCTCCTCGCGTGCAGTACAAATCAGGGTTTGCGCGCTTGGACAAACGAATTGCTTGGTAACCGTTACAGTGACGAGAGTAATTCCATCGAAGGTGATCGTAAAAGCAATGCTTCTGTCGTGCAATGAAGATCGGGCATTAGGTTCGAGGTTGTGCTTAAGTGGAGTTGGGGTTTATTCGTATTAGAACACAGTAGGGTTAATAAAGAAAAACGTTGCTTCGTTTGTTATCAGGAAATTCAAAAACAGTGTTGCCATGATCGATTAATCGATGAAACAAATGTGCACAGACCCTAACAATGCTTAAACATAAACATAAACATAAACGTCAAATAGTTTCGTGTTGTAAACAACTCGTCAGTCTCGCTATCATGAAAAAAGTAGATAACGTTTCTTTGAAAATGAGTCGCTTTTATTATTCATAGTAGAAAGGTTGTGTAAAAACTCTTTGGGATGGATGAAATTGATGAAAACACCCCATTGATTGGGGCGGCCCCGCCAGTAAGTGATACTTCCTACAGAATATGACAAAATTGCATCAAGGTTCCGCCAGACAGAATGAAGATGCGTTCTTGATAGGTCACTTCGTTGACTGTAAGATCAATTTGGTAACCCACCACATCACGCAATAAAATGTTGAATATGTACTTACTACTTTCAAACTAAAGGCAAGAATATTTTTCAGCGGTGGAAACGATTCAATTTACCACAACGCCTAACTGGAACTGGTGGGGGAATGAACAGAAATTTGTTCGTATTTGAGGGGCTGTTGCTTAAATTTCTCCCAAATTCTGCTGGTACGGACGCGATGTGGATGTATTCTGAGGGATTCTGTCTAGAATTCCAGCAATGTGGTGCGATGGGCGAACTCAGCTATTCGGCAGAACAGAGGTTCGTTCAAGGTACTGATCAAGGTCGTGCCACCGCACCACAAAAACCTGTCCTGATCAACTTTGAACAGGAACTCCTTTTTCCGATTTCGCGTCTACAGCACTATGATTGGCTTCTACATTCTGGAGGCGTTCGTACTATTAACAGCCCATGAATTTATGGATAATTTAATGCGGAAGCAAAGAAAAATAACCGCAAATAATGACTGCGATTGGATGCTGCGATTTACAGTCCACCAAGGTGCACGCAAGCGACGCATTCAGTCTGTCGCAGCCATTTCCTAACCATGGATTAGCCTTTATTTTAACAATATGTTTTCAACTCGTTCCAGGCCCGCGACTCGATGTCAAAGTTCGTGGTGAACAATGTGGCCGGAGAGTCTGGCCGTAAGTTGCCGCAGTTCATAGCCGGATTGGCCGCCTCCGGTGGAGCGCTCGCGGCTGGTACCTTTCTAGGCTGGACTAATCCGACCGAAACGCCGCTAACGAAAGAGAATGAGTACGGATTCGAAGTGACCACGGAGGCGTTTTCATGGATCGGTTCGATATCCAACCTGGGCGCCGCCCTCATGTGTTTCCCAATCGGCTATATGATGAAGATAATTGGCCGTAAATGGTCCATGCTGGCGATGGTATTGCCGCTGGTTCTTGGGTGGTTACTGATCATATTTGCTGAGAATGTTGCGATGCTGCTGGTTGGCCGTCTGTTTCTCGGCATTGGTGGCGGTGCTTTCTGTGTAGCTGCACCGACGTATACGGCCGAGATCGCGCAACCATCCATCCGAGGTACGCTGGGTACCTTCTTTCAACTGATGATAACCGTGGGCATCCTGTTCGTGTATGCTGTTGGATCGGGCGTCGATGTGCAGGTTCTTAGCATCATCTGCGGCGTTATACCATTAGCATTTGGGGCAATTTTCTTCTTCATGCCTGAGAGTCCTTATTACTTTGTAAGTATCTATGTCGGTTTTCTCTGACCAGTACGGGCCTAATGTGTTGATCTTTTCAGGTCGAAAAGGGAAGATTTAGTGAGGCCTCCAAATCGCTCAAGTGGCTCCGCGGATCGAACTACGACGAGAATGCCGAGCTAGAGGACATGAAGCAGGAAGACGTCAAGATGAAGGCAGAAGCAATTCGAATGGTGGATGCCTTCCGCCAGAAAGCGACGATACGGGCGTTGATCATTTCGCTAGGGCTTATGTTTTTCCAGCAGCTGTCGGGTATCAATGCTGTGATTTTCTATAACTCGGGCATCTTTAAGAGTGCTAACGGTGGTGAGGAAATGAGTTCCGCTCCTATCATTGTCGGCGGTATTCAGGTAGTGGCAACGCTCGCCGCCTCTATTGTGGTGGATAAGGTAGGACGTAGAATCCTGCTGATGGTATCGGATTTCATGATGGCTGTGTCGACCATATTGCTAGCCGTGTACTTCCAGCTCAAACAAGACGACCCGTCCAAAGTGAGCGATCTCAACTGGCTGGCAGTGCTAGCCGTCTGTCTGTTCATCGCTATGTTCTCCATCGGTTACGGTCCCGTGCCATGGCTGATGATTGGAGAGCTGTTCGCGAACAATGTCAAGGCGTTCGCAAGTCCCATTGCTGGGGTGTTTAACTGGTTGCTTGCGTTCCTTGTGACGAAAGTGTTCACGAACCTTACCGATGCTATGGGTGAGGCCGGAGTGTTCTGGTTGTTCTCAGGGATCTCGCTTGTAGGCACCGTATTCGTTTATGTGGTGGTGCCAGAAACGAAAGGAAAGTCTTTGGTTGAAATCCAACGATTATTAGGGGGAGAAAAGCTCGACGGTACCGACCATCAAAACGATGAAAGTAATGCCACCGATACCAATGCGGCTAATCCTGTAATGTAAGCAATGCCATTTTTTAATACATGTTTATTAAGTACATTCAACTTTTTTTTTCAATAATCCTATACGCATGGAAATAAACTAAGTAATCGAAATTCAATTCTGCCTGTAAAGTGTTCCTCTGTCAGCCACAGAAATGGGTAAAAACTAAAGATATCATAAAACTATACGAGACGAGAATCATATTTGGAATTAAACGCATGTATGAAATCCACACCATACAGGATCTTCAACCATGTGTTTTCTTGCTTTTGACGGTGTTAACACAAACTTTCTTGACTCGGACATTCAATCGGTGTTCGTGCTTCGTTCGTCCAGTCCTGTGTTAACCATTCCCATCGTTTCAGTCAGCACTCTTCCCTTTTTTCGTTGTCCGGTTGTCTTCTACGCTTGCTGCTGTTGCTCTGCTTGTTCCTCGTTTGTTGTTAGATTTCCGCAAATTGATTGTTATCATCGTGATAGCCGAGAGGCTTAAGGTATTTGAGTGCGTAGTACTATCAGCGTACCGTCGCACCCAAAGTAGCGAACGGCTGCCATATCACTGCGTGCCATATTGTAGAGTTCCTATGAGCTAGTGATGGGCGCTCGGAATCGCACTCGGTTTCGGCGCAGCGCAGTATTGTCTTTGGTACAGCCATTCGCCGTAGTTGTTGATTGTTTTGTTTTAGATTCCGCTTTCGTTTTCGTTTTCGCCGCCTACCTGCCGCCACAATGAATGAATTCCCGTAAATAGCATAATATTGATCTTGACCTACATTTTAACCATCAAAGTTTAGGCAGACGCCACATGATCAAGGTCAGCCTACCCACAGGGTTGGCCGCTTCACAGGTATCGATGCCCGAGTCGATTCCGGGAATTGAGTTCCATTGAGACTTGCGATGAATTGAATTGAAGATGAATGAATTCCACAGTTAAACAGCTTGAGATTGAACCTACCGGAATCGCCAGAATCGATCGCCGGCTGATGTCGGAATCGTCGGATAAAAACATCACGCACGATAAAACAACGATGCAATAAACGTTCTAGTTGGTGTTGCATAAATTTACCGGCATTTGACACCGTGAAATGTCTGGCAGCAGACTACTAGACGCGCCTCGTTTACTTACACACTATTTTACTTGGGCCCGAAGTTGTTCAGACTTCCGGGAAACTGTTCGACATTGTTATTTTGTGTAGAATTACTTCAAGCGTTGCTAAATCATAACAAATCGTGGTCACAGTAGTGAGAGCAGATGAAAGCAAAACAAACGGATCGTTCAATCGAGGCCGCTCGATTCAGCTGGATTGAGGCGGGCCGATAATGAGCTTATGTAACGCATCAACATGTTGATAATACATTGGAAGGCTAGGCTAAGCACATTGCTTCGCTCAGGGGTCTTTTTCTTCCAGTATGGAATCAGACGATTGCAGATGAAAATGACCACCGATAACCGGCAATAAAGATGGATTATAAAGATAATAATACTAGCGATCGATGTAGCCCGTTACAGCTAGACCTAATGGTTCCGCTCCATTTAGGGGGACTTCGGTATTTAGTTTTTATTTGTGACACATGTTTTTAACATCCAAAGCTGATTCTTTCATGAGTATTGTGTAAAAGTTTTGGATCAATCGAGGAAAAACTGACAAAGATACAGAGTTTTGAAAATCCGCGTTTCATTCAAGGCTCCATGCAGCCCGCTACTTTGAAGAGCGATTCCCCAAATGCAACGTTTTCAAAGACGATGCCCTTCGTACCGTAAAAACTACTGGACCGATTGATTTGATATTTTTAACACATCATCTGTACACTCGTTGCCAGGTAGTCCCGTCAAGATTTCATGAAAATTGTTTATAATTTTTTTAAACAAATCTGTAGAGTTCGTTTTTTTGGCAGAATCGCGAAAAGCATCACTTTTTCAACTTCAAAAATCTGCCAAAAATCGAAAAATTGTAATATCAACACAAACTCTCCGGGGTTACCTAGATAAACTTATAACCTTTCTAACGAATATCGATTTGTATTTTTCTGATGACCCGTCATGCAGCTACGATGGGCATCGTAAAAAGTCCCTTTACGATGACACGCTTACCAAATTTGATGCCACGGATTCATTTTTCAATGAATGTTGCCCAAAACCATACCAAATATTCTTCAAAAGTTGTAGATTATTATTTCATTTACTTGAAAAAATAAAGATGAATGGTTACGTCACAAAAAAAAATCGTCAAAAAAAGGCCTTTTTTTGGCCCGAAAATACCAAAGTCTTATCGAAAAATACCAAATATTAACAGAACTCCACACGAATACCTCCCACAGACCTCCTGGAGGACGTGCAAATCTCCTAATGACCTGATTGGGTCCTAGCGCTTGCCACTTGAGCTTGATCATAAGGACAGTCAACCAACACAGCGACTGTTATGCTGTCGCACTACCTACGCCTCCTGCCTACTATTTATGACTTATGGCGCGTGGCACTGCCTCTCGGTTGCTGTGGTTGTTTCGTGCTCACGATAGCATTTTCATATCGGACTACATCGCGGACTACACCGCCTGACAACCAGGCATACTGTCGCACGCGCCACCCAATAGTAACACCCAAAACACCACATGGCTACGCTACGCCAACAGATAAGCAGTCCACCAGTCCAGCAGTCTAAAGCACAAGGAAAAAAAATAGAAAAAAAAAAACAATACAGTGACGTCTGTACTGTGGCTCGGGCCTGGGGGGGGGGCCCTATCAGTTCCGCTATCGGTGCCATAATACCGTCAAACAATAAATTGTCGACCTTTCCGACCAAATTTCGCTATCTTATCACCGTCGCCACCATGCCGCGATTGCTTGTTCTTTTTTGGTGTCTCACTGGGAAGATTTTAAAATGGCGCGATCGTGGCGCGATCGTCTCGAGTTCCACTGAAACTCTGCCGCTCTCCTGCGGATAACAACCGCGATCAGCCATGGTTGTGGATAATGTGACAATAATTTATAGATTGATCGTCGCCGGTGATTGCCGTTGCACAATGTTGTCATGCATTGCTTCTGCTCTGTGTGTATGAGTGTGTGTTTCGTTGGTGATGGTTCCGTGTTTTCGTCTTGCGCTTGCTTCCAAAAACCTAAGCATAATCAGCAACCGTCCAAGCACGGCATTCCGATAGACAGAGTGGTCGAAGAGCGTCTTCACTCAGCCAACACGCAACACTATCAATCGGCATGTTGACAATCGGTAGTGTGCGGGCACAGCATACATCGGCTGGTAGACGCAACTAGACGAGCACCGTGCCCGCGCTGTCCCTATCGCGCGTCATTGCTCGCGCCCTATAGCCTTGTCCACACTCTGTTGTCGCTCTGGCCAACTCCAATGGCAAGGCGCTTGTGTGTCGCTGGTACCAGCAGGCGCTGCGCACATTCGCATCAGTCTAGATTGGTGTGTCACTGGGAGTAGTCGCGACCAGCTCTAGTGTGCTTAGCCATTTTATTCCCTGCCCTTTTCCAGCGAGTTCTCCAGTCTGTGAGGGACAGACACTCCGGTTGGTAAGTGGGACTGGTATAAATCGAGAGAGAGAGCGAGATAGAGGCGGTTAATTGACCGTTGGTTGGTTGGACAGAGCCAGAGGTTCGAAGTACATCTTCCATCATCCCTTCAACCTACAATTTGCAGAGCAACTTAAAGCAGCAAAGGCACCAGCACCAATCAACCGCAAGCGTGTCTCGTGTCGTGTGTTCTCTGTAGTGCGCGCGAACGTACAAGCAAGGTGTTGCAGCATGAGTGTCGCTACTGCTACAGCGTCCAGCAAAGATCTGCCCGATATTGAGGTAAGTGAACGAGCGAGCGTGTCGGTTTGGAGTTGCATAGTGAATAGATCCAATTGCTTGCCTCGCTTTTGACTAAGCCACTCTTGTGCCGCTCTTGCGAAGGCTTACTGTGCGATCTCGAATGAATGCATGCTTGCGTGGTTGCCCCGCCATCACATAAATGCAGCATGCTGGCGTTGGTGGGGCGTTTGGTGCTAAGACTAATTAGCTTCTCTCAACCCTTCAGCACTACTGGTTGACCTAGAAGCTGAGCACTAGTGACAGGCGCACTGCACTGATGAGATGTGTTTGTGCGAGTGGGGGGGGGGGTGGTCCATTGGGGAGGCTGTGTATAATTGTTTTGGATCAGATTTTTCTCTGACTTGCGGTGATCGAAAGATCGACCCGTAGTGGTGTGGCTGTCTGTGCATACGGGTGCTCCCAGCTCCGCCTGGGTGGTGTAGACCAGAAAACTTCGGTATTTTCGGGTCACAAAAGGCCTATTTTTGACGATTTTTTTTGTGACGTAACCATTCAGCTTTATTTTTTCAAGTAAATAGCATATTAAGCTACAACTTTTGAAGAATATATGGTATTGTTTTGAGCAACATTCATTGAAAAATTAATCCGTGGCATCAAATTTAGAAAGGTGCGTCGGCGAAAAGGTACTTTTAACGGTGCCCATCGTAGCTGCGTGACGGGTCATCCGAAAAATACAAATCGATATTCGTTAGAAAGATTATAAGTTTATCTAGTCCCGGAGCGTTTTTGTTGATATTCTAATTTTTCGATTTTTGGCCGATTTTTGAAGTTGCAAAAGTGATGCTTTTTGCGATTTTGCCTAAAAACACCATTTTAAAAGATTTGTTTAAAAAAAAGTATCAACAAATGTAATGAAATCTCGACGGGACTACCTGGCAAACAGTGTACAGATGATGTGTTAAAAATTTCAAATCGATCGGTCCAGTAGTTTTTACGGTACGCGGCAGAAACGCTCTTCAAAGTAGCGAGCTGCATGGAGCCTTGTATGAAACGCGGATTTTCAAAATTCTATACGTTTGTCAGTTTTACTTCGATTGATCCAAAAGTTTCACACAATCTTTTTGATAAGAAAGCTGTTAAAAATATGTGTCAAAGAAATTAAATACCGAAGTCCCCCCTGAGGGAATATCTTTAATGTCGTATTTTTAGTAGGTTGTCAGCGCTGTTATTAACAACCATGACAAGTTTTACGTCAAAATACTGATTAGTACTTGAGATATGCATTGTTTTTTTTTGCAAGCTACTAAAAGCGACTTCTTCGTTTTTCGTTAGTTCGAAATTTGTTGAGCAAAGAATTTGCACCAAAAATTGGTTAGCGGATTCTTCAAAAAATGATGCAGTAAGCCTTCGGTGACTCTGCTAAGTAAAATAAAAATGTGGACAAGTGGTAAAAAGCCTTTCAGGATGGTCAGGAACGTGTTGAAGACGAAGCACGTTGTCCTGGGCGACCACGAACGTCAATCGACGAAGCTCACGCCCAGCAAATCAACGATTTGGTGTCGAAAAACCGTCGATTGGCGACTAGAGACCTTACTGATGATAATGGGTTATTCCGATAGTTTAATAATTTCATTTAGAAACATGTTTTGGGCCTTGGAACTGGTAGCAGTGAGTGGCATTGATTCTCCATGACCTTTTTTCGCCAAAAACTCAACCGTATTCGCGTGATTTAACACTATGTGACTTCTGGCTATTAAAAAAAAACGCTCAATAAACTCCTCCGGAGACTTCGTGGACATCGTATTCAGCAGGAAATAAAAAATAACAAAAAAAAATTCACTTACACCCCACCCATCCACAGAGTTTGCTTGCTCTTAATCCGCGCGTGAAAACCCACGGCAGCCTGGTGCCGACGGTGCAAACGAAGCAAACGAAGAAACAGTGGAAACGCAACACCGACCGCTCCTGCACGTCCTGCCAACCGCTCACCAATGACTTCTCGGACATCAAGCACACGACGCTCGGGGAGCGGGCCGCGCTGCGGGAAGCCGCGCGCTGCCTCAAGTGTGCCGATGCACCGTGCCAGAAGTCCTGCCCGACCCAGCTCGACATCAAGAGCTTCATCACGAGCATCGCCAACCGGAACTACTACGGTGCGGCCAAGGCCATCTTCTCGGACAACCCGCTCGGGTTGACGTGCGGTATGGTCTGCCCGACCAGCGATCTGTGCGTCGGTGGTTGCAACCTGGCCGCGGTCGAGGAGGGCCCGATCAACATCGGCGGTCTGCAGCAGTTCGCGACGGACGTGTTCCGGCAGATGGGCCTACGCCAGATCGTGCCACCGAACGTGCGGCCGCTCGCGTACCCGCGCAAGCGGATCGCCCTGCTCGGCGGTGGCCCGGCTTCGCTGTCGTGTGCCACCTTTCTGGCACGGCTCGGGTACACCGACATTACGGTGTACGAGCGCAACAGTTACCTCGGGGGGCTGAGCTCCTCCGAGATACCGCAGTACCGGTTGCCGATCGATGTCGTCAACTTTGAGGTGCAGCTGGTGAAGGATCTGGGCGTACGGTTTGAGCTGGGCCGGTCCCTGTCCGTGCGCGATCTCACCGTCCGTGGACTGCTCCAGGAAGGTGGCTGCGATGCAGTGTTCCTGGGCATCGGGCTACCCGAGCCGAAGATCGATCCGGTGTTTGCCGGGCTTGGCATCGAGCATGGTTTCTACACGTCCAAGAGCTTTCTGCCGAAGGTGTCGTCCGGTAGTAAGGCGTGCCTGTGTGCCGGGGCCCCCACCCTTCCGCGGCTGTCCGGTAACGTGATTGTGCTCGGTGCCGGCGATACGGCGTTCGATTGTGCGACGTCGGCGTTACGGTGCGGTGCTCGCCGTGTTTTTGTGGTGTTCCGCAAGGGCAACAACAACATCCGGGCCGTCCCGGAGGAGGTGGAACTGGCACGGGAGGAGCGGTGCGAGTTCATTCCGTTCATGGCACCGAAACGGGTGCTCCGGGAGACCGGGGATGGGCGGATCGTGGGGCTGGAGCTGTGCCGCACCGAGCAGGACGACGACGGTAACTGGATCGTGGACGAGGAGCAGACGACGCGCCTCAAGGCCAACTATATCATCTCGGCGTTCGGTTCCGGGCTGTCCGATCCTGACAGTGAGTAGTACACTTTGCTCCATCTTTCACTCTGTCTCACCCAAAAACTACAGGGTGCGCCATCAGGATGGATTTCCTATTTTAAACGTTGAATAACTCTGTCATTTTTCAGCCGATTTAAAAAAAAATGAATCAGTTTTATTTAGGTTATTTTTATTATATTTTTATTTTTATTTTATTTTCAATGTAAAATGTGACAATTTCTGTCCGCTCTTTTGACGTGATAGTGATACATTACTCAAATGACATAGAATGACGTTTCAGAAACTGGCCTACTTGTCCAAATCGGTTGAAAAATGACAGAGTTATTCAACTTTAAACTAGGAAAGCATCCTGATGGCGCACCCTTCCTAGAAACCCGATCCTAGAAACTACCGTCCCTTCAGTTTTTTTAAATTGCATCGGGAAAATATTTGAGAAAGTGCTAGCGTCTCTCTTACTGTTTAATATATTTACTGCAGATATTCCCGGTTTTTACAAATCCTCTAAATTTGCTTTCGCCGACGGTTTTGCAATCTCTTCTGCGAGCCAAGACCCTAGAAAAATAATAAGTGCCCTAAACGATGGCATTGCCAAATACGTGGCGTACTGCGACTCTTGGAAGTTGAAAATAAATGAGGATAAAACGGAAGCGGCATTTTTCACGAGATGCACCAGTTTAAGAAAGCTTCCGAAAAAAGACCTGAAAATTAAGAATTATGAAGTCCCATGGAAAGTGAAGTTAAATATTTAGGAGTAAATCTTGACAAACGCTTAACGTTTAAAGCTCACGTTGAAATTAACGCTCTCGGCTGGACTGAATGCTATGAGGGCACTGTACAGCTTTATAAATAGGAAATCTAAATTAAGCACACAAAACCAAATCTTATTATACAAATCCATAGTGTGACCAAATAATTTCATATGCGGCGCCAGCTGCCAGGGCTAATTGTGCGAAGACGCACATGAAAAGGCTTCAGGTACTCCAAAACACATGCCTAAAACGGATTTTCAATCTGCCGCCTCCACCAAAGTGCTGGCATTTCAAACATTGCTTCATTCAGCTCCTCATTCAATCGTTACTTTAATCAAAAGTGCAGAATTAGCCATAGGAGGCAAATGAAAGAGTTAGCTAGAAATTAGTTTTAAGTATTTATAATAAGCGTGTACATAGATAGGGTTAATAACTAGATATGGGAAAACAAAATTCTATCAACACAGGTCGGGATTTTTACAATTTTTCCCCGAGAACGATTCATTCAAGTTAGCTATGCTCCAAATTCCTACACCGTCAATAGACTATAGGGTGTACCAGAAAAAAGTGAGAAAATCCTTTATCGAAGTTCAAAGCCATTTTTATAGGTTTTCTATTGTTTTAAAATATTTCAATTGGCTCTATATTTCATTGTTTATCAAAAACAAGCAAAATTAGTCGATTTGTCGGCCTGCTTTCTCAATTAATTTCTCCAAGCGGTTAAGAATTACGAGAACACCCGTCGGTAACATTAGGTGTCCAACTTAGAAGACCAGGGTTTGGTGATAAACAATTTCAGCGCACCAACCGAGTATGGTGTGACGATTCACAGGTCTTAGCCCAAACAAACACCCATGTTGAAAAGCCCAACCGATTTCATTTAGGACCGCTTGGAGGGCATTCATCTTTCGACCAAAAATTCATGTTTTCCTTCAACCATGTTTGAGAGTCCGTTTAGACGTATGGCAGGGGCCTCCATGTTGCTGAAACTCAACATTTTCTGATGCATCGAAGTTTGTTTTACTCCATGGTAAAACGTCTTCCTTTAAAAAATTGATATACACATCGATATTCATCTTCGTCTTCGGTTTCTTCGTCTTCAAAACTGACAACAAATGTGTCGATCGCTCATGTCAAAGATGTTTTATCCTTCCAACTATTAACGTACGCTTCACCATAGCACTAGAGGTTGCTTTTAGGTCATATTTGACCAACCGATGCATGGAGGATCTTGAAATATTCGTCTCTTTTGCAAGCTTTCGTATGGATCGCACTGGATTTCGCTTAGCTATTGCTCTCACCGATCTTACCACGATCTTACCAGTGCGCTCAGATCGTTGCCGGCCATTAACGTGTTTCCTAGGCCTTACCCCTTCAGGAATAGTACGTTTAATCCTGTAAACAATTCCAAAATGACATCCGAGAACCGCTTAAAATTGATATGAGATTTTTCTTGGGCGCAAAGCAAACTGGACACTGTCGCCTTTGAGTACATTTTTTCGAACAAACATCTTTTGTACGAGTACTTTTTATACATCATTTGATAGATAAGATTCTCACGAACACAACGATACCCCATAATGCCATAGTGGTGTTGAAAAAAATACTCAAAACAGAGCAATGAAAACATTCTCATTTTTTTTTATGGTACACCCTGTACAACACAACACATCTCTTAGAAACATCTACTACTACTACTACTACTAGTACTACTCTCCCTAAAACTGACCTTGACCTTACTCTCTCCAGCTATTGAAGCGTTGGCCGGTATCAAGCTGAACCGCTACGGACTACCGGAGGTCGATCCGCGGACGCAGCAAACATCGCTGGGCAACGTGTTCTGTGGCGGTGATCTAGCCGGTGCCGCCGAAACGACGGTCGAGTCGGTGAACGATGGTAAGACGGCCGCCTGGTACATGCACTGCCAGCTGCAGGGTTTGCCGTTCGATGGGAAGGTCGAGTTGCCGCTGTTCTACACGCAGATCGACACCGTGGACCTGTCGGTGGAGGTGTGCGGTGTCCGGTTCGAGAATCCGTTCGGGTTGGCGTCGGCCCCCCCCACGACCAGCACCGCCATGATACGGCGGGCGTTCGAGCAGGGCTGGGGTTTCGCCGTGACCAAAACGTTCGCACTGGACAAGGACGTGGTGACGAATGTGAGCCCACGGATCGTGCGGGGTGTCACGGCCGGGCACAACTATGGACCGCAGCAGGGCGCATTCCTGAACATTGAGCTCATCTCGGAGAAGTGCCCGAACTACTGGTTGGCCGGTATCCGTGAGCTGAAGCGTGACTTCCCGACGAAGGTCCTGATCGCCAGTATCATGTGCACGTACAGTGAGCAGGACTGGACGGAGCTGGCGAAGCGGGCCGAGCTGGCCGGGGCCGATATGCTCGAGCTGAATCTGTCCTGCCCGCACGGTATGGGTGAGTCGGGGATGGGGCTCGCCTGCGGTCAGGATCCCGAGCTGGTGTACAACATTTCGGTGTGGGTCCGGCGTGCCGTCCGGATACCGTTCTTCGTGAAGCTGACACCCAACATTACGGATATTGTGGCGATTGCACAGGCGGCCCAACGGGGCCAGGCGGATGGGGTATCGGCGATCAATACGGTGCAGGGTTTGATGTCGCTCCGTACCGACGGTACACCGTGGCCAGCGGTCGGTATTCACAAGCGCACCACGTACGGGGGTGTGTCCGGGAATGCGACCCGCCCTCAGGCACTCCGGGCGGTGTCGCTGATCGGCAACAAGCTGCCCGGTTTCCCGATCTGTGGTATCGGTGGGATCGATTCGGCCGACGTAGCCCTCCAGTTTATCCAGTGCGGTGCGCCGATCCTGCAGATCTGCTCGTCCGTCCAGAACCAGGACTTTACCGTCATCGAGGATTACGTGACGGGGCTGAAGGCGTTGCTGTACCTCAGGGCGAACCCACCGCCGGCGGGGCTTGGCGGGTGGGATGGGCAGTCGCCACCGGTGGGCAAGCTGCAGAAGGGCAAACCGGTGGTGCCGCTGCGGGATGCGGACGGTAAGACGGTGCTGCACTTTGGTGAGTACAAGCGGCGCCGCGAAGCCGAGGTGGCCAAGTTACGGCAGGAGCATGGACCACTGTGGGAACCGACGACGACGACGACGACTGAGGAGTGCGCGATCGCGAATGGTACGCCGAAGGATGCTCCCAGGATCCAGGATGTGCTTGGGGTGGCCCTGTCCCGGATTGGGGACTACAAGCGGCTGGACAACACGAAGCAGGTGGTGGCTCTGATTGACGATGTAAGTAACGGGGACGGGAACTCACTTACAGGGTGTACCATAAAAAAATGAGAAAATCCTTTATCGAAGTTTCAAGCCATTTTTTGTAGGTTTGCTACTGTTTTTAAAATATCTAAATTGGCTCTAGATTTCATTGTTGATCAAGAAACAAACTGAGTGGATTTGTTGGCCTGCTTTCTTGAATTAATTTCTCCAAGCGGTTACGAATTACGAGAACACCCGTCGGTAACATTAGGTGCCCAACTTAGAAGACGAAGGGTTTGGTGATAAACGATTGCAAGCGAGCCAACCATCTATGGTGTGACGATTCACCGGTCTTAGGCCGAACAAATGCCCATACTAAATAGCCCATCCGATTTAAGGGGGGGACTTCGGTATTTAATTTTTATTTGTGACGCATGTTTTTAACATTTTTCCCTGAAAGCTGATCCTTTCAAGAGTATTGTGTAAAAGTTTTGAATCAATCGAGGAAAAACTGACAAAGATACAGATTTTTGAAAATCCGCGTTTCATACAAAGCTCCATGCCGAACGCTACTTTGAAGAGCGTAAAAACTACTGGACCGATCGATTTGAAGTTTTTAACACATAATCTGTACACTGTTTTGCCAGGTAGCCCCGACGAGATATCATTGAAATTGTTTATACTTTTTTTTAAACAAATCTTTTAAATTCGTTTTTTATGGCAGAATCGCATAAAGCATCACTTTTTGAACTTCAAAAATCTGCCAAAAATCGAAAAATTGAAAATTGAACAAAAACTCTCCGGGGCTACCTAGATAAACTTATAATCTTTCTATCGAATATCGATTTGTATTTTTCTGATGACCCGTCACGCAGCTACGATGGGCACCAGAAAAAATATCTTTTCGAAGACACGACTGCCTAAATTTGATGGCACGGATTAATTTTTCAATTAATGTTGCTCAAAGCTATACCATATATTCTTCAAAAGTTGTAGATTAATATGTCATTTATTTGAAAATATACAGTCGAATGGTTACGTCACAAACAATCGTTAAAAAAATCGTTTGGCCCGAAAATACCGAAGTCCCCCCTTAATTCAGTACCGCATGGAGGGCATAAATCTTTCGACCGAAAATTCATGTTCTCCTTCAATCACGTTTGGGAGACAGTTTAGACGTATGGCAGGGGCCTCCATTTTGCGGAAACTCAACATTTTTTTTAGAGTATCGAAGTTTGCTTTAATCCGTGGTGAAACTTGTTCCTTCAAAAATGGATATAAACAATAGTGACGATAACCGGTTTCCTCGTCATCAAAACTGACAACAAATGCGTCGATCGCTCATATCAAAAATGTATTATCCTTCCAACTATTAACGTACGCTTCACCGTAGCACTAGAGGTTGCTTTTAGGGCATATTTGGCCAACCGATGCATCGAGGATCTTGAGATATTCGTCTCTTTTGCAAGCTTTCGTATGGATCGCACTGGATTTCGCTTAACTATTGCTCTCACCGATCTTACCACTTTTTCCAGTGCGCTCAGATCGTTGCCGGCCACTACCGTGTTTCCTAGGCCTTGTCCCTTCAGTAATAGTACGTTTAATCCTGTAAAGAACTCCAAAATGACATCCGAGAATCGCTTAAAAATGATATGAGATTTTTCTTGGGCGCAAAGCAAACTCGATACAGCAACGAAATTCAAAACAGAGCAATGAAAATATTCTCATTTTTTACACCCTGTATGCTAATGCTAATGCTGTAACACCACCACCACCAGGACCTGTGCATCAACTGTGGCAAGTGCTATATGACCTGCGCTGACTCGGGCTACCAGGCGATCCGCTTCGACAGCAACACGCACCTGCCGCACGTCACCGACGACTGTACCGGTTGCAACCTCTGCCTGTCCGTTTGCCCGATCATCGATTGCATCAGGTAAGTTGTGTTATTCCCGCTCCCCTCCCTCTGTTTCAACTAACGTTACTTTCTTTCTCTCCCCCGGGGGGACACCTCAGTATGGTGCCGAAGAAAATCCCTCACGTCATCAAGCGCGGGAAACTGGAGTCTACGCTGACGGTGCATGCCCTGGGGCAGATTGGGCAGTAGAGTGCCCGGATGTTCGGATGTTCGGATGCGTCGGTTTTTCGTTCAAGACCACCACCAGCAGGGGTCCGTCTCTAGGTCTCGATTTTATTTAGGTTTTTTCCTTTTACAGATTTGTTTTTTTTTTATTCACTGGAGCATTCTGGAGGTGTGTTCACCAGTCACAACTCAGGCAGCTGTGCTTTTTTTTTATTGTATTACAAAAACCCCAAAAAAAAACTTGATAACAAAA
The DNA here is from genome assembly GCF_943734665.1 of Anopheles aquasalis. Lineage (NCBI taxonomy): Eukaryota > Metazoa > Arthropoda > Insecta > Diptera > Culicidae > Anopheles > Anopheles aquasalis. The sequence continues at coordinate 4,541,889 of NC_064879.1, forward strand.
AAAAACAAAGGAAACCAAAAAAAACCCCGAACGTGTATTCGTCAGCAAAGCAAGTGTTATTAGAGACCGACCGGTAATTGGCTAACAATAAAGCGATACGCGATGAGCTAATTGAATGTGTGTATGTGTGTATGTGTGTGTCCTTTTGAATACCTTGTTACACATTTTCGTGTGAAACTCACTCTCGATTCAACCCCCCCCTCCCTGGTGCATCTCCGACCGGCCAGCGTCCCTGTAGCCTGTGTTTGTTTGTATTCGTGTTTGTGTGGGGGTGGTCGATGTAGAAAGGGATGAAGGGGAGGAGCGGTGATAAGTGGGGATCGAGGGGTGGGGAGGTAGAGTTATGAATATCTTGTGAAGGACTCTTGTGCTGGCATTCAGCTACCCTTGAGTCCGTGCGCGTTGTCCTATCGCAAGAATGTCGCCCACTGTTTTCCTCCCCTCCCCCCTCATTTTCCCTCTTTTGTTTGTTATTTTGGGGACCTTTCTAACCCACTCCCCCTCCAATACAGGCCAGTTCGGCAAATATATATATAAATATATACTCTCTATTTATGTTAAACATAAAGTTAAACTGAATAAGTGCGCGGTTTGCTTTCGGTAGCGGTAGAATTAAACACGGGTGGATGTGAAGGGGGAGGGGGGTGGGGAGGGTACATTTCCACAACAGTCATCTGACCATGCTCCCAAATGGCGGCGTGTGCTACTACGTCAGTAAAGTGTAAATTAGGTTTTTGGGTTAGGACATGGCATGAGGACAGTGAGACAGTATAGTTTGCCATTCTGTGCGAGTGTGCGTGCGTGTGAGAGAATGTGGATTCGATATTGGTGTCCGGTGGCAAATCACCGTTCGATTGCAAGTGTAGAAGCGGAGGAAAGGCCACAAAGCGGAGCCTGACCATCCCTGGGTTTCACGCTATAATACTTTTATGATATGATACTGCTTGTTTTCCTTCCTTCTTTCGTTTCGTTGGTTCGTTATTCTTTTCGCCCATTTTCTTCTCTCTCTTTTTTTTATAAAGACGCACATACGCACACTCAGCCGCACACACACGCGCCACGCACCTCTCTGCACTCTGATCACAACCAAACCCATAATCGTTGAGGTTGTTAGTTGTAAGGTTTTTTTTTCTTTTCGTTTTGGTGGGACGGGAAACGAAGTAGGAGCAGCCGAAAACACAAACACCCAAACACTCCTTTGCCCGTTGATCATCTCTGGGGTACAGTAACAAGCGGTGGGGATGGGCATGGTGCGAAGAGGGATCCGCTGAAGAACAAAACGAAGGAAAACCGATCCCGGTGTGCTCGTGGACCAGGTGTGTGCCAGGACTCCCGGTGTATCGATAGGCAGAGTGTTACATGTGTGGCACACAAAACACACAAACAATATATATAAATATATATATATATATATATATATATAGCAACGACTATTACAAATTCAATCCGTGGTATAGAAGAGAGAGAGAGAGGTAAATAGTGTTTTTTGTTGTTGTTCTTCAACTCCGATCATTGTTCGAGTCGTTCGGCAAGGTGGTGCTGCGCCAACACAACCCCGAGCGGCCGTGCATGCGCTGGCCTTAGTGGAGCGCCGAGTACAACGGCTTCGCCTCCGGTTCGTATTCGACTTCCTGTGGAAACACTACCTGGCTTGGCTTATCCTTCAGATACAGCCCGTAACGCGATGGGTATCTGAGCAACCGTGAGCGGAGGGAGAAGAAGAACGAGAGAGAAAAAGAGAGAGAGAGAGAGAGAGAGAGAGAGAGAGAGAGAGAGAGAGAGAGAGGTTTTCAGGATATACTGACAAGTTGTTGACCGCGCGGGCATAAAGCGTGGAACACCTTAAATTTGACCGCACTGTTCTACTCACTACACCGTCCCTAGTGGTCGCTTTACTACTTTGTTGAAGTCTTTTTAAAGGTTATAGTCTTCTCTTTTAGTGATAAAAAATTTTGCCAAAATCGAACCACACCTTCAAAAGTTATCGCCGATGGCATACGAAGGTAAAAAAAAACATCGTCTGCACAATCACTATGAAAACTACTAATTTGACTGGAGTAAAAACCAGCAGACAAATTGGACTTTAGCAATCGTAGGGGGAATACGAATGTAACGTTTTAGCTCATTTACGCAGATAAAATCGCCCATAAACTGCTCAACTGCTCAACTCAACTCTGCAGTTGTGGTTTGAAAATGAAAGTTTTCATCACGAGAGAGTCCATGAACGGCCGTTTGTACAAAAAAGAATGCCTGGAAAAGATCATTCTAAAGATAAAGAAAAAAGATCAATTAAAAGATCATCTTTAGAAGATCATTCTAAAGATAAAAGATCATTCGGTATTTTCGGGCCAAAAAAAGGCCCGTTTTTAACGATTTTTTGTGATGTAACCGTTCAATTGTATATTTTCAAGTAATTGACATACTAATCTACAACTTTTGAAAAATATTTGATATTGTTTTGAGCAACATTCATTGAAAAATGAATCCATGCCTTCAAATTTAGGCAGTCGTGTCGTCGAAAAGATACTTTATCTGGTGCCCATCGTAGCTTCGTAACGGGTCATCAGAAAAATACAAATCGATATTCGTTCGAAAGATTATAAGTTTATCTAGGTAGCCTTGGAATGTTTTTGTTGATATTGCTATTTTTCGATTTTTGGCAGAGTTTTGAAGTTGAAAATGTGATGCTTTTTGCGATTCTGCCATAAAAACCGAACTTTACATAATTGTTTAAAAAAAGTATCAACAATTTTCATGAAATCTCGACAAGGCTACCTCGCAGAAAAGGTACAGATTATGTGTTAAAAATTTCAAATCGATCGGTCCAGTAGGTTTTACGCTCTTTAAAGTAGCGGGCTGCATGGAGCCTTGTATGAAACGCGGATTTTCAAAAATCTGTATCTTTGTCAGTTTTTCCTCGATTGATTCAAAACTTTTACACAATACTCTTGAAAGGATCAGCTTTCAAAAAAATCATGCAGTAATGTACAAATGGTGGGAAAAAAATGGCCTGAATGAGACTTCTTCCACTGGTGTGCAGCAAATGATGTGCCCGCATAAAACCAAAGGTGCGTAAGTTAATTACGCAACGTGACCCAAATAATTTAATCGCTATTTTTTACTGGATAGCTGCATAAAATACCTACAAAAAGGCACCGTTTACCATGTGTTTAGCTTATTTCTGGCCTGCGCTGGGTCCTGTTTTATGCGGCCAAAATTTTAAGGTGTTCCAAGCATTAGTGGTTTGCTATTGTTGCTGTTTGTCCCTGCTTTACCTGCGATCGATGTCCCTCATTCGCTCCAGGTGGTCAGCCCAGGCCTTCTCCGCATCGGCCAGTCGGTTCACGCTTGCTGCAAAAAAAAAAAAAAAACAAAACCGAGAAGTCGGGTAATTATTAGTTTGTGTGGCATCAACCAGGTACGCACGCAGCGCTGTGGCGGTCTGCGTCGGCCGACTTACGGGCACGCTGCGAGCGCACATAGTGATGGTCGTAGATTGGCCGGGGCGAGTAGCCATACGTTTCCCGGTGCACTGGCAGATAGTGGTAGCCGGGGGAGTTGATACGGCCGACCGCAGTATCCGGCTCGTCGAACAGCAGGATTGGTCGCCGGTAGGCTGGAGTGTCGTGTGCACGGATATCATCGGATCCTGGGTTTTTGAGTTTTTTTTTTCGGTTGTTGATTTTCGGAACAACAAAACAAAAGAAAGAGAATCAGTCAGTTGCTCAGTCAGTGTCCGTGGTTTGGTGGGGGGGGGGGAGGAGAGCTCACCTTTCAAGGATCGGATATACGATTGCCAAAACTTTGCCTTCTTGTTCGGCGTCTCATTCATGCCGATCATGGCTAGATGATTTTTGAACATTTTGCTTCCTTTCTTGTTGTCGTAGTTTTCGTTCGCTGCAATTTTAAGAACGGGGAGAAACAAATGGACACCATCGTTTAGCAGGGATAGGGATTCAACAATGGCATACGGTGTGACCGCTCTACTGGCTCGATCCCCAAGCCCCACGCGCTTATTTCATATTTTTGTTTTTTTTTGTTTTTTTTTATTAATAACCAACTCTTTCAACGACCATCCAACGACAACGATCTATCCTTGCTACCTTGTCGCCTTGGTTTTGGGGCTGGGCAGGGAAAAGGCCGCGAGTCGCGTGCTTAGCGCAAAACTAGCGTCGAATGTTTATTTATATCCAACTACGTGCGGTGCGCAACCGACCGACCGACCGACCGACCGTATTTGTGCTCATGGAAAAGTCGTAGTCCCTCCTGCGCTTTACTTATAATCGGTGACTCACCACCCGCGCCGCGCAGCTTTCGGTGGCCAACCTTGGCAATCCCCTGAACCCGGGGCGCGCTCAGTGAAGGCGAAAAACTGATGGGTGTTCTATTAATAACCCATCCAAAATCCAAGTCGAAACGCACAAATCCACAATCCAAATTCACCTGAAGAGGGGGGGGGGCGATATCGGGAAAGGTCGCGTTTCGTACTTCCACCAAAAAGAATTTTCGCCATCCCCGGCCATCGCCATATATATATATATATCGAATGGGCGAATATATATATATTCTCCAATATCCTATTCCCTGAAGCGTTCCCTTCGCAGGATTTTTCTTTGTTTTCTCGCCCATTCGCGTAGCACGCCGAAAACAATGGTCTTTAAATGGTCACATAAGGTAAGGATGGCCATGCAGAGCAAGGTCATCGCATAGTGAATGCGCTAGTGCGTCTCACCAGCAGAGAACAGACAGCACAACAAAAAAGATTGAATTTATAAATAGCAGACGCGACCAAGCGGCTGCTGTAAAATGTTGGCGTCGGCGCAATTGACGATGTGAACCTAGCAGTAGCTGGACGACGGAGGTCTGCACGGCTTGCAGTACTCTATTTTTCTATTTATACTAGCAAAAGGTTCCAGCTACTGCTGCTCTGGCATTCTTCACTGGCAGCTGTGCTTGAGTGTTTGAAGGATGATTGCTAAAAAGGCGATCTTTTTTCGGCGAAATTTCGGCGGCGCCGCTCCAGGGCAGTGGCCCTGGACAAGTCGCAGGGCCTCTCAACCTGCTGCTGGGTAGCAGAATGTGTGAGCATCCGGCATCCGGGAGCACTACGAGCCAGCACGTTTGCTGTGAATGGTTGATAGATGATGGCGGCTTGGGCTTGGTTCTGCATTTGATGCCCCTCACCCTTTGTCCCCCGTGCCCCGGATGGCACTGGAACCAACACCAACACGGTTGTCTGTGCCTGTGAGCGTTCTTCTTTTTATATTTTTATCCTCGTCCTCGTAATCACTAGCACAAAACATTGGCGCCAACGAGACTCCCACGAGAGACTCCAGGATAATTGTGTCCAGCACACAGACACACACAAACACACACACAAACACACTCAGCACATACACACCGACAGACCCCCCCCCTGCCCCCGCCATCGTCGGTGCCTGCCCACAATCGGCAAAAAAGTGTCGAAAAAAAAAACTCACATTAAATTATGCTACTCCGGTGCTCGCCGAGTTGGAGTAGGATGTAGTACACTTCACGCACGCACGCACGCACGCAAACACACGATGCGCTGCGAGGCACACTGTGCGGATTTTCACTGTAAAGGCTGTCAAGTGAATCTCGGAGTCTCGGAGTGAGCCTTGGGCTTCCCTTTGGCTTCCTGGCAGCGGCGTCGGGAACCTGTGTCGAGAAGAAGAAGCTGGGCCGGGCGGTTTTTTGCAGAATGGTATCGGCGCCCTGCTTGGAGAGACTCTATCGTAATACTGATCGTACGGAATGTGCGCGCTCCACCAAGAAGGTTTGCTGTCTTCCATTCCGCCCGTTACCGCGCCACCCATGGCGCCCTTCCGTCCTGCGCTCGCTGCCGTTGGCTCCGTGTGCGCTCGGCGCAGCTGCGAGGTGACGCAGCGCGCACCCGGCGCAACGGCAGCTCGAATACCCACACACCGGGGTGCCGGAGCAGGATAATGGCATGGATGGCGCGTGGGAATGAACCTCCCTTTCTCCCCATTTTTCCACCCCCCCCCCCCCCCCCCTACTTTCTTCTCTTGCTCCTTGCGCAGTGGTCTTGCGGCCAGGGTGTATACGTTTGGCAACATCTCGCCTTGTCTTTTTTTTTCCTTCGTTTTTTTTCCCGAGGCAGATGATGCAATACCGGTCGAGGTCATCCCGTAAAAATACAATTTATTCAATGTGGCCACAATGGGAGGGGGGGGGGGTTCGCTGCAACACACAAGCACACACACACATATGCACACGCCATGCGCATAACGAGCAGCGCCCTTAGACCCTTGGTCTTACACACGCGCCGCCTAGTCCCGCTGGCCTACCTTACGCTACTTGCCGTTGGGCGACATCATTTAATCGTAGTGCGTCATCTTCAGGATGGGACAGAGAGAGAGAGAGAGAGAAAAAGAAGGCAGATAAGCTATCAGGGAAGGGGGGGGGGTAGGGCGATTTCCATTTGGAGGGGAGGAGAGGAATCCGTGAACATCTCTCGTCGAGCAATATCAACCAACGTCATCCGCTGCGACGTAGAAGCGATTAACAATGGCATTCTCACGTCCTTCGAACGCAGAGTGGTCCAGGACCGGCAGCGAAACGTTGAGTTTTTGGCGCAATTGCGTTTCTTGCAATCAAAAATAAAGGTCACCGCTTTTCGAATACTTCGAATGAAGATCAATCAGTTTGGTTTGTACTTCATTTTGTTCTATGATCGTTCGTACTTGTTGCTGGCATGGATGGTCGATTGTCATATGGTCATCTTTCAGAAATGTTTTACCACGCAAGGAGTTCCGCGGAAAATCGAAACAAATGGCAGAGGGATAGTGCAAGGCAAGGGCTACGCTACGCTGAGTACATTAGTTTTTAGCGATTTTTAAAATCTGACCTGATTTCTTGTTGATGGTTCGACTCAATTTGACTAGCTTCTGATATCAGAATTTTAAAGAAATGTTTTGGATGCTTGGAAGTGACTCAAAAACATTGAACGCTGGCCTGCGGTGAGCCAATAATCTTTAGAACGGAATTTTCTCAATCAATTGTGACATAAACTGTCTTTTAATGGTATCCATTCATACTCGTTACATTTATAAGGTGTATGCATTGAAATTTGCCGCATTGCTAATACATGGTGCCACTTTATTTTGGGGTAGGTTTAGATCCTCATTTGTTATGTCATGTTAAAGTATAACTAAATACCTTTAAAAAACAATAAGATACTGCTTATAATATTGGCTAATACATAGTTTTTTCTCTAGTTGAAAATGTCAAGTTTGGTGCCTGAAAGGTCAATCTTTCGGTGGAGTTTTAAATACCAATTTTTCATTTCAAGAAATCGGCTGCTGAAAACTGTTACGTGTTAGTTTAACCTTATGTTAAACATTTTACGATAGAAAATAAAATGTGAAAATTGTTTTCAAAGGCATAGAAGCGGAGATTTTGTCGTTAAAGTCACTAAGTAAACAGAACTTTTTCCATAGGAAAGTTTCTGGTAGCGCAATCTTAATGTAGGTATTTTTGTTTGAAAGGTGCATCTTTTAGGGACTTTCAGTTCAAATTTCATTTGATCCACTGGAATCAAAGTTATGGCACATAAAGTGAAGAGATGTTTAGGTGGTAAGTACAAGCCTTTTGAACGGCCAACCAACCAGTATCAAATTTAGCTTTTAAACTTAGTAAAATGTTTACTAAATTGATTCAGTAAGTTTGTGTTGACGATTGTCTAGCCAGTGGCAAAGTTTATGAACAGTACACGCGTTTCAAAACCGATCGTAAAGCCCTCAACGACAACCTTCATGTTGTACAAGCCAAGTTCGTGATTACGCCAGGAAGCATTGAAAGAGTGCAGGAGTTTCTTATATAAAAAAATGTCCTGCCCAAACGATTACTGCCGAACATTATCTTGATGTTTTGAGATGTTCAATGTATCTTAATCATCAGATACGTGAGCAAGAATATCGTGAAGAAGGGCGGTTTCGCTTGCTGCGCCCATAATGCGGCGTCTCATCGATCGACGCTGTTGATGGAGATCGTTATCAACAATAATTGATCGATTTGAAGCGAATTCTGACACAGAAAAACGGTCAAAATGGGATAACTGACGTGATAAACCGGCCGCAGCTTGACAAAAAAACCGGCGAAAACTTTTTTCAAAACGTCATAGACAAAATGCTGCATTCTTCAGACATTGTTCTTTCTGAATACTACTTGTTTGGTTGTTTAAAAAAAATGTTTGAAAGCACGGCATCTCAATCGTTCGTAAAAGTATCGAAAAAAAGGGTTCCTGCCTAAAATGCTTCAAAAGATGAGCAATTCTTTCGACATGGAATTCAAGAATTACCAAAAAAAAAAAAATGGTAAAACGTAGTGGCTAGCGATGTAAGAAAAACAAAAAATCGGTAAAAACTGTGCTACTAGTCTAGTGCGCGGTGGTGCGCATGGCCTTGGTTTGGTATCTGACTCGGGGGGGTGGAGGAGGGGAAACCGAACGAGACCTAGAGTTGGCCTAGACTCGGTGGAGGTGGTGCAGCCGGGCTAAGGCCAACTTACACTACGCCACTCCACTCTCCTGGCCGCGGACCGTGCGGACCTCACACCAGCCGGACTGCAGGTGTTCGTGGGAGTCGACCGCGGTTCGCCTATAAACAACACGCGCATCTCATCGCGCGCTCGCATCTTGTAATCACTGACTATTTTTGGTCGTCTCTTTCTCAATGGAGCCAATACGGTACACCAGCTTCGTGGCCCGATGGCCGCCGCGCGATGCGACTGCGATGCCGTACCCGTACCCCAATTTCCTCGCTTCCTGCCGCCATCACCACAACCACCCACCCACCTACCCACCCGCTTCTTCGGCCGCCACGGTTTCCTGTTTTGGCACATCGGAGCACATATTCCATCCATCCATCTCGCGGTCATTTCACCTTCTATTTCTCTATTTTTAGCCCCTGAGTGCTAAGGGCACGCTGCCAAGAAGAAACCACGGCCTGTACTTGTGGCCCGATCGGACCGTTTGCTGGGCTGGGCTGGGCTGGGCTGTTTGCGAGCGTGAACCCCCCTTCCCTCGGTCCCTTCGCACCCCGTGCAAACCGTGATGGTGCTGCATTTGGAGAAAAGTAATTTAATATCTCCCCCTGTGGCGTGATCGCGCGTGCAGCGCATTTTCTGTGAAACAAAAAACAAAAAAAAAAAACAACAAAAAAAAAGCCTTTCCGATCGACAATCGTCGGGTTAATCCGTGCCGTCGTGCGCTTGTGTGTAGAAGCGAAACAAAAACGCCGCCCTACATGTCGCCGCCCCCACAAGATGGCGATTGATTTGATGGTCCCACCAATTCCATGGTTGACTGAGAATGGGCGCTCTTTGTTTCGGGGTGAAAATCGCACAAAGATAACGCCGCAAAACCGGTGCCACCGGGTGATCATTATTCAAACAAACAGGCCCCCCCCCCCCCACCCCTTCGGACTCGATATCCGAACGACAGTGAAATAAATTTGGAATGCATGAATCGGTCGCCTCTACGTAGGCAATGTTTACGTGACGCGCACTGCCCGAGAGGGTGGTGCGCTTGTTTATTTAAGCCCCCCCCCTCACTCACTCCCTCCCTCCTTCCCTCCCTAGTGCGCCCGTGTTAGCGACACGGAATGTGCCAATTTGCGGCGGTTTCCAATCCACTCACTTCCCTATTAGGATCTGCATGCATCTGTTCCGCCATACGGGAGGTGATAGTGTAGCAGCAGGTCATGTACGCGAGAAAGAAATTCTCGAAATGGTTAACACTAAGATCGGGAGGGACAGTGATGGCATGCATGCGTTCATCCACCAGATTCGTGAAGCTACAATGACAATGGCTGTATGGTAGGAGCGTAACATCATTTGGCGCTCAAAGGAGTCCGGTTTCAGCACGCGGACTCACCGTCCAATGACCAATGACCAATGACCTCGGTTAAGAAAGGGAAGCGGGAGAGGGGGGGTTGAGGGCTAAAGTGAATTCAGGACAAAAATAGAGTCATTGTAGAAGATAATTTCGGGGCAACAAAAAAAATGGTAATTTTTGGCGATTTTTTGTGACGTAACCATTCAATTTTATTTTTCCAAGTGAATGGCATATTAAACTACAGCTTTCGAAGAATGTTTAGTTTTTTTTCGGGGGGGAGATTTAATAAAAACTCCATCCATGGCATCACATTTAGACAGCCGTGTCTGCGAAAAGCTACTTTTTCCCCTGGTGCCCATCGTAGCTGCGTGATGGGTGATCAGAAAAACACAAATAGATACTCGTTTGAAAGATTAAAAGTTTATCCCAGGTAGCCCCGGAGAGTTTTAGTTGATATTCCAATTTTTCGATTTTTGGCAGAATTTTTAAGTTGAAAAAGTGATGATGTTTTGTCATTTTGGCTAAAAACATGATTTTTAAAGAATTGTTTAAAAAAAAGTATCAATAATTTTTATGATATCTCGACGGGACTATCTGACTAAAAGTGTAAAGATTATGTGTTAAAAATTTCAAATCGATCGGACCAGTAGTTTATACGGTACTGGATGGGCACCGACTTTGAAAACGTTGGTTTTTTGGGAGACGCTCTTCAAAGCAGTGAGGTGCATGGAGCGGATTTTAAAAAATCTGTAACTTTGTCAGTGTTGCTTCGATTGATCTAAAACTTTTACACAATGTTCTTGAAAGGATCAACTTTCAGGGAAAAATGTTAAAAGCATGTGTCACAAAACAGAATTAAATACCGAAGCCCCCCTTTGAACGATGCTGCCAATTTTTTTGAGAAACTTCACAGCATCATGTGTTTTTTTGTGTGTGTTGTGTTCATGTGTTATGTCGTTTAAAAGTATAACTAAATACCTTTTAAACGCACTAACGGACTGCTCATAACATTAAGTATAACATATTTTTTCCTCGAGTGGAAAATGTCAAGTTTTGTGTCCGAAAAGTCCATTTTGCGGTGAAGTAAAAAACCTTCTTTCATTTGAGCAAAACAGCAGCTGAAAACTATCTTTTGTTGGTTTGCGCTATTGGCGAATACGCTGTGACACAAACAAAAAATGCAAAAGCTGGCTTCAAAGGTTTAGAAGTAAAAAATAGCTAGCGACGGACCAGGATGCTGGATTTAATAGCCGTACTGAAGTAAATCCTCACTGAAGAAAAAGCAAACGAAGAAGAAAAGTTTAGTAGCGGAGCTTTTGACGCTAAAGGCCCGTTGACCGTTTGGGTCAACGAAAACAATGGAAAGATGCAGTTTTGAAGGCACTAAGTGCACTCAGAACCTCCGGAAACTGGCAAAACTATTGATGGAGAACGTTCTCTTCAATCATTTATCCATTTGACACGAGCTCTTGCTAGAAAGCGGCAAAAAAGCGGGACTACCGATAAAATAAACTGATTTTCCAACATGATAACATTAGGGCATCAGTTGCATAACCGCTCTAAAAATGGTTTACAATAGATCGGATGGGAAAACTTACCCTCCCCGCTTTATATGAACCACCCACTTGTTCGTTCTTAATACTATTTGTTTGGTTGCTAAACAACATTGTTTGACTGTACAGCACCTCGCCCTTTCGAGAAGTATCGAAAAATGGGTAGTTGCCTCAAATGCTTCCAAAGATGTGGAGCTCTTTCGACACGCAATTAGAACAAATAGAACACAGTAGAGGTCACCGATAAGTATTATTTTAATTGATGGCATTATTCTGTTGATTTGAAAATAAATGGTTTTTGTTGAGGAAAAAACAAATGAAAAAAAAAACTGTTACGTACGTTTAATGTGCAATGATGGAAAACCCTACTATCAAACAAGCACGTCACCGGGCGGGAGCTGACCAAAAACGCGTCCCCCCCCCCCCCACGGGTTTGCTTACAGGCTCACTGTTTGGAGAATGCCGTAATGCCGTATGAAACGTACGGCGAATAATTCTTCGATTTCGGCGCGTTCGCCTGTGCGCGCAAGTTTAAAAATAGCTCCCTTTGCCCTGTCCTAACCAGCGATCCTTCGTGCTCCGTGCAGAGCGAAACCCGGACGGACGAAAAGCGGGAAACGGGGACACGCCGTTTACTTGGAATCTTGGATCGTGAACCTATGCCAGCCAGGTCATGGCCACCTTCTCTATATGCGCAGCGGCAGCAGCGGGTCGTTCGCTTTTGCTCGAGATCGTCGTCGTGGCAGCCCCTAATACCCATCCCAGCTGCTCCAAGCTCACTCCAAGGACATCAACATTTAAAGTTGTTTAGAGAGTGACAGTCTTCCACGTCCCCATAGGATTATTACAATCGAAAGGGACAACTCAGCTTGTTTAGATCTGTACAGGGTGCGCCATTATGATGCATCTTATTTTAATGTTGAATAACTCTGCCATTTTTCAGCCGATTTTAAAAAATAAACCAGGGTTATTATTTAGGTTATTCTATGCCATTTAATATGACATCATTCGAATATGACCGCCTTCATTCGCGCATTCATAAAGCGGCCTTTTTTCCGGCATTTTGTATTGTTTTGACAGCATTTAGGGAGTTATTTGGCAGTTTCAATTCATATATTTGCTTTAAATTGTTTCATAGCCTTCAATTCGTTTGCAAAAACCTTGTTTTTTAAACCAAGACCCACAGGAAAAAAGCGCCCAGCGCCGTGATATGCGGCGAAGGAGCAAACCACCATTTATTCATCATCCATTGCACAATCGCAGTTTCCACTATTGACCGATTTTTTTTCCAATGTAACGTGTGACGCATTATTAAAATGGCATAGACTGGCGTTTCAGAAACTGTTCTATTTATCCAAATCGACTGGAAAATGACAGAGTTATTTAACTTTACGATAGGATACATCCTGATGGTGCACGGTGTATATCTTATGTTCTCGTGGACAGAACTTGAGAAACAAAGGGTGGAGGAGGGGCGAGTGACCTTGCAAAGGGCCATGCGTTTGCATCGCACTTTCGTCGATCGAAAAAATTCCGTCCGTCAGCGCCAATCAAGAATTCAATCCACCCGCAACGCGCGCGCGCGCGCGCGCGCCCGATCCGAGATCCTATCGAGCCGCGTTAAGAAGGGCTCGAACGCTCGGACGTCAGCGCACCGGGCGGAGGTCATAGAGCATAGGATGGTCAGCGCGCTCTAGCGTCAGCGTTCGTCAGCTTCCATGGCCGGTGTCGTCTTTCGTGAATTAGCGAGTTGCGGGTGCAGGTATTTATAGAACACTGATTCAGTGCTTTATTGCTGCACGCGGATTTATCCCACCCACAATTCGCTGCTCCACACAGATGCCACTGGGCATGGGGCGCCGGCGCACACACGGCTCGCGCGTCGAGCGCATTTGCGAATATTCCTCTCTACCACCCTAGGGGGTTTCGTGGGAAATGTTTGTTTTTTGTTTTTGTGTTTCGTGTCCAGTTCGGGAAATTCGCTTCACTTTCGATAGGCTTGTTTTTTTTTTAAATTGGTTTAATATTAAGCAAGATCACTTCTTATGTCAATAGTTACATGTGAGCCTGCCAAGTTACAACCTACGGTCACCTCCCAGCACATTACATTACCCCACAGCTACAACAAACAGATGCTGGATGCTTGAGGCAGATGCTGCCCTGGGTCTAAAGAATCGAACCGAACGAAAGTCCTAATGGGAATGTTCACTTACATTTGCGATTCCGTTACTTTCACCGCCCTTTACCGCTACATACTGGCGGTAGTACAATCCGGGGGGCAGCGAAAGTCAACGGTCCATTCGAAAAAAAAGAAAACGAAAAAACCAAAAAAACGAAAGACAGGACGAAAGCCGGCCAGCGAGTCAGCCTCGAGATACTCTCGAGATAGCGGGTGTGTGGTCGTCGTCAGCAGCAGCAGCAGCAGCAGTTGTTGACCCTTTTTGGTAAAAAAATCCCTTGTAGTGTCGAAGGTGAAGATGGTGTCTACGGTGTGTGCTGTATGTAGCGCTCCAGCCAGCCAGCAGTGTGCGGGATGCCAGCAGACGGTGTACTGTGGCCGCGACCACCAGCGGCAACACTGGAAGGCTACGCACCGTCGCGAGTGCCACTGCTACCGGGTAAGATCGGCGACGGATTCCCTGCTGGACTCCTCGCTTGAGTCCTGGCGCTCGTCTGATTGGGGCTGCCAATCCGACGCAGCAGCACCTATATTTATACCTTACTACTGCATTTCACTTTAGGTCGTTGAAAATGCTTCCCTCGGGCGGTACGTGATAGCCACCAGAAAGATCCGCCAGGGAGAGATCATCTTTCGCGATGTACCAGCCGTAGTTGGTCCAAAGATGGCGAGTGTACCGGTCTGTTTGGGCTGTAACCGGGACCTGATGGCCACCTGCAGGTCCGATGAGCGCTTCCACGAGTGTTCCCGCTGTGGATGGCCAGTTTGTGGTGCGGAGTGTGAAGGGGCGGAGCAACATCGCACGGAATGTAGCATCCTGGCGGGTAGCAGCTACCGGCCAAAGATCCGCCCAGCCCGGGATGAGCCAACGAAACGGGAATCGGCGTACTGTGCTATTGTACCGCTGCGTGTACTGCTACTGCAGTCCCATGCCCCCGATACGTACGCCCAGCTGCAGCGCCTTGAGTCGCACGTCGAGGAGCGCCTAAAGTCGCCACTGTACGAGGTAGTCCGTTCGAACCTGGTACCGTTCGTACGGACGGTGCTGGGATTGCAGCAGTACAGCGCGGAAACTATCCTGCAGGTGTGCGCTATACTCGACACGAACTGCTTCGAGATCCGGCTGCCGGAGCGGTGGACGAAGGTAAGGGCATTGTATCCGCTGGGGGCGATGCTATCGCACGACTGTCGACCCAACACGAAGCACTACTTCGATGACACGTTGCGCATGGTATTGGTGGCCACCGTTGACATTGAGCGGGGCGGTACCATCAGCGCCTCGTACACGCAACCCTTGCTCGGTACGCTACACCGGCGGCTTGCCCTGAAGCAATCCAAACACTTTGAGTGCCAGTGCGAACGGTGTACCGATCCGACCGAGCTGGGGACCAGTCTCAGTGGTTTCCGGTGTCCAAAGTGTCGCAAGGGTATCGTGCTGCCGGCTCAACCGTGCAACCCGCAGTCGGTGTGGCGTTGCCGGCAGCGAAACTGTGCATTCAGTGAGACGGCCACAGTGTACGCCGCACGGTGTACCGAGACGCAGCAGCAACTGCTGAACCTGAACCGTGCGGAACCGGGTGAATATGAAGCATTCATCCGGCAACACCAGACTAGCGCGCACGGGTGGAATGCGTTCGTGCTGCAGGCCAAGTACGCGCTGATCCAGCTTTTGGACCACCGGACAACTGTGGAGAGCGTGGAACAGTCTGGTAAGGGGAATGCGTTCAATACAATGCGTTCAAGCTTTTATATCTCGCTCTATTTCTTCTTTTTCTTCTTGTTATTTTTCTTTTTCTTTTTCTTTTTCTTTTTCTTTTTCTTTTTCTTTTTCTTTTTCTTTTTCTTTTTCTTTTTCTTTTTCTTTTTCTTTTTCTTTTTCTTTTTCTTTTTCTTTTTCTTTTTCTTTTTCTTTTTCTTTTTCTTTTTCTTTTTCTTTTTCCTTTTCTTTTTCTTTTTCTTTTTCTTTTTCTTTTTCTTTTTCTTTTTCTTTTTCTTTTTCTTTTTCTTTTTCTTTTTCTTTTTCTTTTTCTTTTTCTTTTTCTTTTTCTTTTCCTTTTCCTTTTTCTTTTTCTTTTCCTTTTTCTTTTTCTTTTTCTTTTTCTTTTTCTTTTTCTTATTCTTTTTCTTTTTCTTTTTCTTTTTCTTTTTTCTTTTTTCTTTTTCCTTTTCTTCTACTTCTTCTTTTTCTTTTTCTTTTTCATTTTCTTTTTCTTTTTCTTTTTCTTTTTCTTTTTCTTTTTCTTTTTCTTTTTCTTTTTCTTTTTCTTTTTCTTTTTCTTTTTCTTTTTCTTTTTCTTTTTCTTTTTCTTTTTCTTTTTCTTTTTCCTTTTCTTCTACTTCTTCTTCTTCCTCTTCGGGGCAGAGGTGAGCCTACGTCGTACGGTCGAGCTGTGCCATGATCTGCTGGCTGTTGCCGATCACTTAGAACCGGGCCTCGGTTTCTTCCGTGTCAAACTGCTGGTTACGCTGGAGAAAGCGCTCGCTACACTGCAACACAGGTGCCCGAAGGTAGGCGTCCCCGTTGCGACCTAACCCCTTTGGGGCTGGCCGCACTCTACTACAGTTTTGTTCTGTGCCTCATTCTAGCCGTCATCGAAGGAAGGGGCGGAATGGAGCTCACTAAAGGAAGAACTTAATCGTATATCGCGGCTCGACCCTTCGATGAGCTCGCAAATTATTGATAAAAAATGAAAGCGCACCCCTCTGCTCTGCTGCCAACCAAGTGAAGGATCATTTTTCAAGAATGTGTTGTCTGTTTTATCAATCGATCATGTGGGTGTGTAGTGGTGGGATCACTGATAAAACAGACACACCACTTGCACCAACAAAATCACAATTTGTAGATATTTTTGCAAAAAATTTGCAGCAACGTCTGCTTTGCGCTGTTCGAAATAATAGCAGTGGTGAGCGTTGCTAAGCTGTTTTCATTGTTATTTTGTGTTTAACAAAAATCTTTGCATGTCTTGTTTTTCCATCAATCGGTTAATAGGTAAAAAAAACAAAAAACTGATCGAAATGCAAGACTTTTTTATTTTTATAGCAGTAAAATGGGACGCAGTATAAATTATTCGGTAGAGATTCGGAATTTAATTTAAAAAAAAATTGAAAATAAGAAAACGTACGCGAAAAATAAGAAAACGTAAGAACGCGTACGTACCAGCAGATTCAAGAATTACTGGGGTGCTCTACCAAAATGATCAGCAATGATTTGAAGTGGAAAGCGGAGGCAGAAACTAGTGGCCAGAAACGATGCACATCCCAGAAAACTAACCAAAACATAGGCAACATATCGCGGAGCATTTAGGGATGCATTGGACTTGTCTGTGAGGCCAGTAAAGATAAGACGGCGATTAATGGAGACTAATTTGTACGCACCAAGACCCCGTAAGGTACCATTATGCCATGTTACAAACCGTCTTAAGTTTTCAAAAATCCATATCAACTGGTACAAGAAAATATGCCATTAAAATTATTATCTCAACAGGAGAATGATCCTAAACGTACAACGCGTAAAATCGTGGTTTCAGCCGAAGAACATCGAGGTTATGGAGTGGGCAGTGCAGTCTTCTGATCACAACCCCGTTGAGAAACTATGGCTAGACGACAAATGTGCTGTTTCGGTAGTAAAGCCGAAGAATGAGGAAGAGTTTTAGTCGGTAATTCGTAAATCGCGGGCTGCAATCCCTGTCTCTCGATGTCAAAGACTTGCGAGCTGTATGCCTAAGCGATGCGCCTGTGTAATCAAGTATAACGGCTATACTGCAAAATATTGAAGTGTGCAAAACAATACCAGTACAACTGAACCTTTTTTTTCCTTTTCAAATTAATCAAGTTATTTTAAAATTGCCCTGAGTAATGGGATGATTTTTAAAAGTAAAACATGCATTCTTGTTTCAAGTTTTGTCCCTTTTTATTTAGACAAAAAAACAAATTGGAATAGTTGCATGAAATATCATTGTAACTTTTTGCCTTTGAACCACCGACTGCTATTATTTTACCACACAACTGCATTTGCGTATTCGGATATTATCTTGCTAGTTGGAACAAACACATTGGAGCGCAATAATCTACTGGAGGTGTACAAGAGTGCATTTTTTTTATATCAAAGATAGATTTTATTAGAAAAAAATGTAAGAAAAGGCACAGCCAACCACGCCTACTCCCATCGATATCACTTTGTTTCATTCTTGACCTTTTTCATGCGGCGAAATCATGCTCGTTTGATGAGCGATGTGTAAAGAAAGCCTCGGTGAACAGTAAATTTAAATCAAGCACCAGCAGCGGCCGCTCATCAATCATCCGCCAACAGGTCGCATTGTGTTGTTTATTTCACTGTCGCCTTAATTATCTCTCGTCTGCTGTCTCCCTCGAGTAATCTCGTGGGCTTTGCCGTTTGATAAGCATTCTGCTGCAAACTGAGCACCGTCCAGCACCCACCAAGACATACAAAAAAATAACACAGGCTGGCTTGGAGATTTGATTTACAGATCTACCTTGACGGAGTTATTGCTGTAATACCCGAGTTGGGTCGCCTTCTGCAGCATCGCAATGAACGCTTCCAGCAGCTCTTCGGCTGTTGGAATAATCTCGCTGGCGGGCAGCAAAAACATGTTGTTGCTGTCCGGTGCACCACGCAGCTCGAACGTGTACGAGATCGGTACGTTCAGCTCGGCGTAAACCCAATCGCTACTGCCGCCCGACGATGGGTAGATCGTTTCAATCAGCGCCCCGGACACATACTTCTTGCCATGTTTTCCCTCGATCGCTGCGGTGCCCTCGTGCCCGATCGCAACCAAGTCGTCGTAGTTGCGCACCCGTTCGCTCGTAAAACCGTAAGGGAACATGATCAGCTGGGAGAAGGAGTGGATGGAGAAGTAGGTGCGAATCCGGTAGCGGTCAACGCCGTTCCGTAAGAACGCCACGAGTGCCCGCGTCTCCGGTTCGCTGGTTTCGCTGCCACCGGCAAAATCGTACCGGCACGGATCCGAGCTAGCGCCGGGCCCGTTCCAATCGCTCCCAAAGTTTCGGTTCAGATCCACCCCACGGCACACACCGTACGGTTGGGTGTTTTTGCGCCACAGCCGGTCCCCCTCGAAGGTGTACCGGTAGCCATCCGGGTTGACCACCGGGAAAATGATCCAGTTGAAGTTTTGCGTCAGCCCCTGCACTTCCGGGCGGCCGGACGTTAGCAGCTCGTTCAGGATGAACGTGCAGCTGGCCGGCGAGATCCATTCGCGCGCGTGAATGCCACACTCGACGAAGACGGCACTGTTGGCCGGGTTGCTGAACAGCTTCACGCCACGCAACGGCCGGTTTTCGAAGCTCGCGCTCAGCTCAATCAACTCCAGCTTCAGGGGGTGGCGGGAAACCTGCCAATCCAGCCAGCGGTTGATTGTGTCCAGGTGTTGATAGTGCGACCAACGGAAGTCCTCCGGCCGGGTGTCCTTCGGCATGATCCATTTCTGCTCCTCGTCAATCAGCGCTTGCATGTTATATAACTTGAAAGATATAACGAAGGACAGTAAATTGGGGGGGACAATCTAGACGCTGCTGCGACGCTACTGCTTACCAGTACTGTGCCCTGCAGCTGGTACCTCGACATCAGCTCGGTGATCTCGGCCAGCTTGTGGGCGGAAACCATCACCGTCAGGTTTTGGTTCACCTGCCGGGCGTGTCCCATGAACGCGTAGCTGTCGCTCAAACTTTCCAGCTTCTGCAGCATCTGCACTTGCTCCTCCGTTTCGATGAAGAACCGGTACAACCGTACATTGTCGTACCTGGCGACGGTGGGATTGGCCGTAACGCATCCCAACAGGGTGGCCACGACTAACGGGGCGATGATGACGAACATTTTGGTCTGTAGTCGCTCGGCTTTCCTAACTGGTTTTGTGCCGCGGCACCGCAAGAAACTGTGGCACCGTTCGAGGATTTGTAAAGAGCGCATAAACGCTGTTTACCTGGATGACAGTGGGTTTTTTTATGTTCGAGCAGAGAGATGTTCCCGTTTGAAAGCGCTCACAGGTACTCTGAGTGGTCTGTTAATTCCTATATTCACCAGGATTTTCGTGTCGAGCAGAGAGCATGTCCTGCTCTCGAGTTTAGGGAAAGAAAAACTTTCGCTCGTTCGCCCTTTTCCCCCTTTTTGTTGCTGTCTCAGCATACACGGCGAGAAGCTTGGAACACTTAATATTTGGCCGCATCTCAGTCCGGAAATTAGGAGAAGGTGTCACTTGGTAGGTATTTTATGCAGCTACGGATAAAAAATAGAGATTCAATTATTGTGCGACGGTGCGTAATGAATTTACGCACTTTTGGTTTTATGCGACGACATCATTTGCTGCCCAGTAGTGGAAGAAGTCTCATTGGCCCATTTTTCCCCACCATTTGTACATTGCAGTTGGACTTTTAATCATTTTACGCTGTTTCTTTAGTTTTTGTTCGATAATAGCACAATAGAATCGTATTGGGCAATACTGTGGGCAATTGAATGGAGTGAATATTTTTGAAATAATTTGAACTATTTTTAAATCAATGCTGTTGTTTAGATACCAATTTGTGATCTTTGTGCTGCAATGGCAGCTTGCGAAGCCGGGCCAGAGCTTAACGGGACCTTTATGAGACTTAAGGGGTGACTTCGGTATTTAATTTTTATTTGTGACGCATGTTTTTAACATTTTTTCCTGAAAACTGATCCTTTCAAGAGTATTGTGTAAAAGTTTTGGATCAATCGATGCAAAACTTACAAAGATACAGAGTTTTGAAAATTCGCTCCATGCAGCTCGCTACTTTGAAGCGCGTTTCCCAAAAAATCAAGGTTTTCAAAGTCGGTACTCATCGTACCGTAAAAACTACTGGGCCGATCGTTTTGAAATTTTTTACACATAATCTGTACACTCTTTGCCAGGTAGTCCCGTCGAGATTTCATGAAAATCGTTGATACATTTTTCTAAACAAATCTTTAAAAGTCGTGTTTTTAGGCCAAATTACAAAAAGCATCACTTTTTCAACTTCAAAAATCTGCCAAAAATCGAAAACTAGGAATATCAACAAAAACTCTCCGAGACTACCTAGATAAACTTATAATATTTCTAACGAGTATCGATTTGTGTATTTCAGACGACCCATCACGCAGCTACGATGGGCACCGTAAAAGGAACCTTTGCGACGACACGCCTACCAAAATTTGATGCCATGGATTGGTTTTTCAATGAATGTTGCTCGAAACAATACCAAATATTTTTCAAAAGTTGTAGATCAATATTCCATTTACTGGAAAGAATAAAATTGAATGGTTACGTCACAAAAAAATCGTCAAAAACGGGCCTTTTTTGGCCCGAAAATACCGAACCCCCCCCCCCCCCCCCCCTATAAAAAGACAACTACAGAATAGCAAAGCTACCCCTAGGAGCACTGTAAAAGAATGCGGTCAAATATTAAGTGTCCCAAGCTTTAGTACGCAGGTGGTTGTGTAAGGACACGGCGATCGCAAACAGCAGGAGTTAGTCCTAAACTAATCATGACGTCACTAGAAAACAACGCGCAAGCGGCAGGATGGATGTGGCGATCATGAATAAATAGTGGTGAAAATGGAATTATGTTCCTGGCGTTCGTTATGTTGATCGAGCCACCCGGGTACGGCAGGATGGCACACGTACACCAACGAAACGCAAAAACGCGTGGAAAATGGCACCAATGCATGCGCCAGAAAAAGCGGCCAACACGCGGCTGCATGAAATCTAGCGCGTTAACACCCCGGTAAGTCCGCTGCTGTTTAAACAAATCAACAGAAGGAACGTTTGAGTGCCGGTGAGCGCCTATAATTTCTCGAATGTGCACTTTGAGTGCCGGTTGTCAGACGGGAACGGGGTTGATTTAGAAGCACTATACATCTCGTGCATAAATGTTGAAAGTTTTAGTTTTTCCACAATTTCCGTGAACTCTGCACTCTGCAGAGTGGATTGTTTTGTGCCTGTAATGGTTTGTTCTGGGTGGTCTTGAATCGCTATTGCTCTCTTGTCGACACCACGGGCACCGTAAAAGCGGTTCACATGGTGCGCGGTACGTTGACCTTGAACCGCGCGTTACCATGGTGATGGTGCTGTTGTGAGCCGGGTAACAAACAAACAAACAATCGCAACACATAGCACAACGGGGCTGAAGCTGTGTGAAGGATCAATCCGGGGTTCGCCGGCCCTCGCAACATGACGCTGTTCTTCGACACCAAGGTGCAGTTTCTCGATAGTGAAGCGATCAGCACGGTCAGCTCGTGGCACCCGGTCGAGCCAATCTTTGCTGTCGCCTCGTACAGTAACGTGCGCGGTGGCTCGGTGACCATCTTCGACGATACGGTAAGGTGAAGAAAGGGTCACAAAGGGGTTAGCGGGTTTGAGTAAAAGGGTCGCTCTCTCTCTCTCTCTCGTGCAGGGTATACCACTGCGTGACGTGACGTTCCCGGTGCATGCCACCTCACAGGCCACCGTGCTGACCTGGCACCCGGAGCGCAAGCTACTGCTGACCGGGTGGGAGAACGGGGAGATACACGCGTGGTTCGATGGGAAGCGCGACTTTGCGACGGTCAATGGGCCGCACAAGTCGCCGATCATGCTGCTGGAGTTCAGCGAGAAGGGTGGCCGCGTCATCACGGCCGATGCGATGGGCGTACTGACCGGGTGGCGCTTCGACGGTCAGTCGCAGTTTCTCACGCTGTTTAACCACGATCTGCGCGACCCACTGCTGCACATCACGTTCCGCCGCTCGTTCCAGAGCGTCAGCAGCAAAGAGCTGACCAGTTTGGCCAGGTTAGCAATGGCAATGGCGCGATAGCAATCGAAGGGGGAGCCTTTTCACACCGTGTTTTTGGTGTTTTTTTTTTTGTGTTTGTTTAGGGCTGCCGTGGCCGGTGATGAGGCAGCACTCGATCAGCTGACCAACTGGCGACCCCGAACGGCGGTACGGAATATGGCTCACGCTAGCCTGCAGGACAACTACTGCTTCTACGCGTGCACCCAGACCGGCGTGCTGTACTACATCAACCAGACGGGCACGTGCACGGAGATCGTACGGGGGGATAGCGTTCCCATCATGCAGATCCTGTGGCACCCGAAGCAGTGAGTATCTGGGCAGTGAGGCAACAAAAAAAAACAATTCTCGTTTGCTGTTTCCAATCTAATCAACCTGTTTACCTGCTCTCCCTCTCTTTCTCAGGGATTCTATTGTGATTCTCATGGAGGACATCACGATCGGACACTACGAGGTGGACGGGAACGGGCAAATAACGGAGCTCGACCGGGTGAAGCTGTCCGGTAAGGTGGCGGGCTCGAAAAGCTCCATCACCTGGGTGACGGGGTGTGCGCTGGCCATCCTCACCGGTGACCTGTCGGTGCGCATCTGGGACATCGAAACGAGTGACAACTACGTGCTGTCGATGGAGCTGTCGGTGGAGACAAGCGCACCGGACCACAGGCGACCGACGGCAGCGTTGGGCGCTAGCGGTGTTGGTGTTGGTGTTGCCGTGACACCGCCAGCTGTCAGCCAGGAAGCGTTTACCTGCGTGTCGTACTGTGGCGACACGCAAACACTGAGCGCCGGCACTAGCCAGGGCAATCTGTATACGTGGCGCCGCACGGTCGGTGGGTACGGGCGCACATCGTACACCGACCAGCCGGAGTCCCAGTGGCAGCTAGCGAACGTGACCGGGGTCCGGGGCACAATCAAGAGCCTTACCTGGGGCACCACCGACACGAACCGGCCCTGCATGATGGTCAACTGTCTGTCGGATGTGTTTATCCTGAAGGAGCAGGCCCTACTGGCGGCGCACACCCGCACACTGTGGGCGACGCAGCGGAAATCGAACGAACTGCTGCTGCGCCACTGCACCGGCCGGGAAGCTACGCTACGGCTGGAAAACTCCATCACCCACCTGGCGCTCAACGAGCTGCACCTGGTCGTTACGAATGGGCGCACGGTTGGTGTGTACCGTGTACAGCAACCACCGGCCACCACCACCACTACGCCGGCCCCAGTTACACCCGCCAAACCGGCCGAAACCGGCAAGGCGTTCCAGGGGGCTGATGGCGATCACGGTGATCCCGGTGCGCTGCTCATCTCGTTCGTTGGCAGCTTTGCGGTCGAATGTGTGGCCGTGTACCTGTATGAGCAGAACATTGTGGCGCTCGGTACCGAGCAGGTCCGGGTGTACTCGCTCTGTGGCGTTACCCTCCAGGAGATCGTGTTCAGCGAGCATGAAGGTAAGGGAATCGTGTAGCATGGACGAAAAAATAACCGGAATTTCGTGATGAGAAGCAAAAGTACATATTTATTTTTCCAAAATTCAAGTAGTGCTGTGACCGAGCTGTGGTCTCAGCCATCCCTACCTTATCATCAAATTTTGTGATTTTCCATCAACAATTGTCAGGTTTCATCGACGTTTGCATCGGTTTTCGATGTCGAAATCGTCCTCAACAGCCTCACGGCCACTTTTAAAAGCGTTCATACCACTGGTACACCTGGGTTTTCGACAGAGCATCGTCACCATAACACTGCTGTATCATTTTTAATGTATCGGAACACTTAATTTTATTTTTAATTGCTGTTTATGTTTTGGAGGAACATTTTTGACGAATTTTTTGTGACGTAACCATTCTGCTTTATTTTTACATGTTAATGACATATTAATCTACAACTTTTGAAGAATATTTAGTTGTATTTTGGGGAAGATTTATTAAAAACTTCATCCATGGCATCACAGTTTAGGCAGTTTGGTCTTCGAAAAGACGTTTTTTTTGGGCACCGGAAGAGCTGGGAAGAATCGTAGCTGCGTGATGGGCCACCAGAACAATTCAAATCAATCGCTCTTTTGATAGATTAAAAGTTTATTCAGGTAGCCCCAGAGAGTTTTTCTTGATATTCCGAGTTTTCGATTTTTGGCAGCATTTTGAAGTTGCAAAAGTCAGATCAGCGATCACACCGGGTTCGTCGCTTAAACGGTGGAGTCTTTTGATTCGGTCCAAACACACTGCTCATCGTAGCTGCGTGAGGGGGGATCAGAAAAACACAAATCGATACTCGTTTGAAAGATTATAAGTTTATCCAGATAGCCTCGTCGAGTTTTTGTTCAATTTTAAATTTTTCGATTTTTGGCAGATTTTTAAAGTTGAAAAAGTGATGCTTTTGCCTGAAACACGAGTTTTAAAGATTTCTTTAAAAAAAAAGTATCAACAGTATTAATGAAATCTTGACGGGACTACCTGGCAAAGAGTGTACAGATTATGTGTTAAAAATTTCAAACCAATCAGTGCAGTAGTTTTTACGGTACTGGATGGGCACTGCGCGCTGGCTGGCGAGCTGCATGGAGCGGATTTTTAAAAAATCTTTAACTTGCTCAGTTTCGCTTCGATTGATACAAAACTTTTACACAATGTTCTTGAAAGGATCAGCATTCAGGGGGAAAAATGTTAAAAGCATGTGTCACAAAACAAAATTAAATACCAAAGCCCCCCCCCGCCCTTTATGCAAACAAATAACTCCTAGAAACGTAAAGTAACAACTGGAAAGCAGAAACTTGGCATATCCGTGAGTAAGAGTCAACGCGACACAACAAAAAAAAAAAAAAAAACAAACTGAATTCAAAATTGGCAAGCCAGTGAAATGAAAAATTCCGCGTTATAATTTTTATTATGATTCTAAGTTAAGTCCCTCTCGTATGGCATGGCTGATCACGGCAAATTCTGCTTCCTGTTCTTCCGCAGGCAAACCGATCGGTGCCGATCTGCACGGCCCCTTTCTGACCGTGTTCACGCTCGGCGGCTACCTCAAGCTGTACGATGTGTCGCGGCACGACGTGAAGCAGCTCCAGCCGGCCCGCTGTGGCTACACCATGTTCGAGCAGTTTGGCGAAATTATCGCCGCGAAAACGAACGCCACCGGGACGCACGTGGCGCTGACCATCGCTAACGAGCAGCTACACCCGGACGGGGCCCTCTATCTCTGGTGCCTCGAGAGTAACGTGCTGAAACCGTACGTGTTTCAGCCGCCGGCCGATGGTGACCGGGTCACACCGGCGAAGACGGGTCGCGCCGGCAGCCGCTCCACCCTCCTGCCCGTTGCCTTCCACTGGGACGCGGACGATCCCCGGCTGGTGGCGTGCGAGACGAAACCATTGGCGAGGGCACGAACGGGTGCGCAGCATCCACAGCCCGCCTGCCAGCTGCACGTCCTGTTTGTCGATGGGCACCGGTCGGAGCTGGCCGAGCTGGAAGTAAGCTCCAGTGGCCAGTGGTGTAGCGATGGTGTGGAGCAGCAGCACCAGCAGCAGCAGCAACTAATTGGCCTGTGTGTACCGCACCTGGTTGTGCTGCAGCGCAACAGTATCGTGCGGTTGCCGCTGCGCGACTTCAAGGGCCTGGAAGAGTGCGATCTGGTGACGCGCGGCATGGTGCTCAACTTTAGCCTGAATGTGGCGCAGGAAAACATGGACCAGGCGTTCAGCTGCATCCGGTCGCTGCGCTCCGACACGGTGTGGATGAATCTGGCCAAACTGTGCGTCCAGACGGGCCGGCTGGATGTGGCGAAGGTGTGCCTGGGCCATCTGCGGCGGGCCCGCTCGGTACGGGCGTTGCGCCGTGCCCTGGACGATGTGGCGCTCGAGCAGGAAGCGCGGGTGGCGGTGCTCGCGATCGAACTGGGTATGGTGGGCGAGGCGGAAGCGCTGTACAAGCGGTGTGGCCGGTACGATCTGCTCAACAAGCTGTACCAGGCGTCGGGCCGTTACGAGGAAGCGCTGGAGGTGGCGGAACACCTGGATCGGGTGCACCTGCGCAACACGTACCACCGGTACGCCGAGTGGCTGAAGGAGCACGGCCAGACGCAACGGGCGATCGAGTGTTACGAGCGGACGAGCAGCCTCCTGCACACCGTCAGCCAGCTGCTGCTCGACGATCCGGTCGCACTGAAGCAGTACATGCAGTCGACGGCCGATCCGGAGCTACTCCGCTGGTGGGCCCAGTACGTCGAGTCGAGCGGCGAGATGGAAGGTGCGTTCAAGATCTACCAGCGGTCGGCGGACTGGTTCGCCCAGGTGCGGATCCTCTGCTTTATCGGGCAGGTAAACCGGGCGGACGAGATAGCGCGGGCGAGCGGTGATCGGGCCGCCTGTTACCATCTGGCGCGGTACTACGAGAACGCGGGCAAGTTCGGTGAGGCGATCCACTTTTACACGCGCGCCCGTACGTACGGGAATGCGGTGCGCATCTGCAAGGAGAACGACCTGCGGGACGAGCTGTGGACGGTGGCGTGTGGGGCGCGGGCCCGCGATAAAGCGTCCGCGGCCGGCTACTTCGAGGAGGCGGGTGAACCGCGCCGTGCCGTCGAACTGTACCACCGGGCCGGCATGCTACACAAGGCGGTCGAGCTGGCGTTCCGGTCCCAGCAACCGGAAGCGCTCCAGGTGATAGCGGCCGAACTGGATGCCCGCTCCGATCCGGAACTGGTGGGCCGGTGTGCCGAGTTTTTCCTGGCCAGCGAGCAACCGTACCGGGCGGTACAGCTACTGGCCAACACCCGGCAGCTGGAGCGTGCGCTCGAGATTTGCGCTAGCCACAGTGTGCCGGTGACGGAGACACTGGCCGAGCTGTTGACACCGGGCAAGGATGAGCTCGTCGGTGCGCCGGCCGTCCGGTCGGGGGTGTTGTTGCGGTTGGGCGAACTACTCCAGGAGCAGGGTGATTACCATTCGGCGACGAAAAAGTTCACCCAAGCGGGCGATAAGGTGCGGGCGATGAAGAGTCTCCTCAAGTCCGGTGACACGGAGAAGATCATCTTTTTCGCCGGCATGTCCCGGCAGCGTGAGGTTTACGTGATGGCGGCCAACTACCTGCAGGCCCTGAACTGGCAGACCGACGCCAAGATCCTGAAGCACATCGTGACGTTCTACAGCAAGGGGCAGGCGTACGGGCAGCTGGCCAACTTTTACGCCAACTGTGCCCAGGCCGAAATCGACGAGTTCCGGGACTACGAGAAGGCGCTCAATGCGCTGCAGGAGGCGGCCAAGTGTTTGACACGGGCTGGTGGTGGTGGTGGTGGTGGTGGTGGTGGTGGTGCGGTGCAACCGCTCGCCCTCGCCGACACGCTCCAGCAGGCGATGGGTGAGGTGCGGCGGATGGTCGAGCTGCAGGACGCGACCGAGCGGCGCGAGTACGGCAACGTGATCCGGCTGATCAAGGTGCGGCTGGAGGAGCAGGGCTCGGAACCGCCGGTACCACCGGTCCGTGTCTGGGATCTGCTCGGCCTGCTGGTGGAGTGTTTGGTGGCGGTGGGGTCCCACTCGGAAGCGTTGCACTACCTGCGTGAGCTGGCGCACCGCAAACCCGACTGGTACCGGCAGGAGCTGGTCGAGAGGGCGGTACTGGACCGGTTGGTCACCGAGACCGGTGTCAACCTGGAGCAGTACGTGGTGGTGGCGAAGGTGAAGCGACCGACCACGGCCACCATCTCCAGTATGAGTGACGACGAGGAGATCCAGGAGGAGTGTGAGTGAGTTGAGCACGCACACGCACGCACACAATTATATTCGTATTACATCCGTCCGTCCGTCCGTATTAGGATTAAGACAGAGAGGGAGAGAGAGAGAAGCAAGTAGATTAAGTTACTTTAATGAATGACCCCATTCCATACATTCGAACACAAACACCACCAAACCTTGAGCTGCTTCTTGAGTGTGTTTCCTTTCTCGAATACCGGTGCACCAGAGAGCCGTGACAAAGGGCAAACAAAAGGTAAGGTTACTGCATCCTGCAACCCCACCGCACACAACACACTGTCCAGGGCCGGCGAGTCGGCTCGCATCCTAAGCTGATTTTAATTGTTCCAACACCCGGCGGAGAGGAGGGGAGGGTGGGGGGGGGGGGCGGGGCGGTGGTTAAGTTACCGGATAACAATGCTCAATTATGGGCGCATCAACACCCACGAAAGGTGGTGGCGGAAAGGGAGGCTGCCGCACTGTTCACTTTCCTCACGGCACTGCTACAGGGAGAAGAAGGTAGCAAGAGGGGCAATTATAAATGGCACCTGACTTTCAGCGAGCGTGTGTATGTGTTCCGTTACACGATGATGCTCTCTCTCTCTCTCATCCCCGCGACCTGTTGAGCTGAGGCCACCGTTGCTTCCCGTGGACTCTCGCTGGGCCCTATTCCGAGAGTCTGTCGGTCAATAACGGCTGATTTACAACTCAGCAGTCTTGTTTTGAATTTATGAATGACCGGGTGATTTTTCTTTTTTGTATTGGAGTTCGAATACACAACATTTACTAAAGCTTGGAACACTTGAATATTTGGCCACATAAAACAGGACCCAGCTCAGGTCAGAAATAAGCTAAACACATGGTGAACGGTTTCATTTTGTAGGTGTTTTATCTAGCTATCCAGCTAAGAAATAGCGATTGAATTATTGGGCCACTTTACGTAATGAATTTACGCACCTTTTGGTTTTATGCGGGCACATCGTTTTCTGCACAGTCGTAGAAGGACCTTTTTTCCCACCATTTGTAAATTCCCGATGGATTTTTTTTTATCATTTTACATTGCTTCCTTAGTCTTCTTGAGATATTGCTAGATAATAGCCCTGTATAATTGTGTTGGACGACACTGTGGGCAATTTCGTGGATTGAATATTTTTGAATTAATTTACAATCGAATTGAATTATTTTTAAATCAATGCTGTTGTTTCGATACCAACTTATGATCTCTGTGCTGCAATGGCAGCTTGCCAAGTCGGGCCAAAACATAACGGGACCTTTATGAGACTCAATAAAAGATAGAATGATCTTTTCCAGGCATTCTTCTTCGTACAAATGGCCCTTCATGGACCCTTCCGCCCGTGAACGCTTTCATTTTCAAACCACAACTGCAGAGAACGCTTGCCAAGTCGAGCAGTTTACTTGTAATTTTATCTGCGTAAATGAACAGAAACCTTACTATCGTATTCCCTCTACGATTGTTCAAGTCAAATTTGTCTCCTAATTTTTTTTTTATCAAAAAGCCGTTTTACGTGGGTTTTTACTTCAGTCAAATTTAGTTTTCATAGTGAGTGTGCAGATTTTATTTTTGGATTTATTAGTGTCCGGGTCTTTCGAGCCGGAAATTTAACAAAATGCACAAATCATTGGTTTCCTTCCCGCCTGCCCGCCATCACTCCTTCCGCCTAGATAGCGCTGGTACTGTCTGGCATGTGTGCCTGATAACTGTTAGCACCGGTAGAGAGGTATCAACAGCTGCGTGCTTTATTTACAAATAAAAAAAAAAAGGTAAGTTTGATCACACAGTTATTTTTGATACCCATTTTTTTTCATATTCGTCGCAGTTGCCATTAATCTTTCACTCATAAGTTCATACAGTTTATGACGAGTTTTTTTCAAGAGTTTTAAACGAGTCATTATTGGCAGACAGACTCTGGGAATGGGGCCCTCTCTTTAATAGGGCTAGCAGGCAGATCAGACACGCATGCTGCGCTGGGCAGCTCATTTGATGTTGGTTTCACGGAACTGTGCTACTGTATAAAATGTATAGGGGAGGAGGGTTTTTGTAAATGTGTTAATGCCCGTTGCACGGTCGCACGGCCGCTCGGTTGTGGTGTAATGTGACAACTTGTCATCTGCCAGGCATGAAGAGAATCCGGACTGTGCCCGCAAGAACCCTCAGAGGCGCCAACTGTGCACGAGAGTGAAAGGATGTTGTAGCCTCTTTCCCTCTTTAGCTCCCCATGTTTTCTTTGGATTTTTCCTATTATTGCCAAGAGGCACAAAGAGACGCAAAGAGGGTTATCGGTTGCTTTGTTCGCAGGTAAGGGTTCTACAGCCAGCCTAGCCTGCCGGTATCTGCTGGTGAGCGTGAGCGTTTTGTGTTGCCGGCCGGATGCGGTCCAATGAACGACCATAATGAACAATACACCGTACCACTGTCCCGTGCAGATGGATGTTGCTGGGCTAGGCCGCATCGCAAAGCGGGGCATCTGTTGGGTAGTAATAATAATAGTAATAATACTAACAGTAGCAGCAGTAGTGGTAGCAGTGGTAATACCCAATACCAACTTTCCTGGCAGTGGCTCGGCATGGAAACCGGAACCCCCCTCCGGGGAACCATCTGACCATCAGGCTCGTCTTACACCGGAATGCACCGGTGGTGGTGCATCACCAAGAGGCCACAAGGTGATGAAGAGCGCCCCGGGATGTAGATTGAGAGCTTACGTCAAACCAACGGACTACGGAGCTCCGAACCGGGGAGTTGCTGCAGGCGATCCAAAACTATGCAATGGTCCCGAGGAATGATGGCTGATGATGGCTCCTCTACGCCCCTCCCCCCCCCCGACTTCCGCTTCTTAATGAGCTAATCCACTGGAAGTCGGGAGTCGGGTTCCGTTTTCTTGCCCAATCGACCGACCGAGGCCCCCCCGGGTCTCTCTCTCTCTCTCTCTCTCGGTCGGTCGGTCGGTCGGTGGTCATCCCTTCCTCTTCAGGCTTCCTTTTCACGAGTGGTGCTGCAGGTGGTGGTCAACTGGACCGACCAGGACCAAGCCCAGAACCCTGCTGCCGTTTGGGTTTCGAAGGGCGTTTTTGGCGCCAAGTGAGGATACGATTTGCTCTAATTTCCCACACCCCTTCGTCCTCTTCTTCTTCTTCTTCTTCTTCTTCTTCTTTTGCTCCAACCACAGCGCCCTGGTTGCGTGGTCTAAATTAAGTTTGGTATCCTCGATGCTGTTATGCTGCTGCTGGTTGCTGGTCGCTGGGAAATTTGCGTTGCTGGTGTTGTTGTTGTTGTTGTTGGTTTTGGTGTGACTCCTACCTTCCTCCTGTGCACCTTCGCTGTACAGGCTGCCCGTTGTGCTGGCAGTGAGCGCGGCAGCCCGCTCTACGCTAATTTCATTCGCCAAGGGGATCAGTGCGCGTCGGGGAAGCGAGCGAGCTCGAAGTGAAGAAAAACTTTTTCACCCACCACAAGCAAACCGAGCACTTCTCTTCCATGCACCCCTACCACTAGGATCTAGTAGTGGCCGTCGCACATAGCCCCCTCGTCCAGGATGCCAGGTTCACGTGGGGAGGGGGGGGGGATCTGGAAAGGGGCCGATAAGAGGGGGGTGTTTCCGAACTTTTCCAATCTGTTCATTGCGTTTTTCCGATTTCCGATCCCCAGTATGTATGCAATGGCGGCTGGGCACTCGGCCTCGCCCTTTCCCGTTTTATGGAAGGGGGGGGGGGGGGTGGTGATGGTTCCAATCGAGCGAATGCCCTACCCCGGCACTCAGCATCGGTAAGGGTGGTGGTTGGATTTCCATTCCTCTCTTTCTCTCTCTCTCTCTCTCTCTCTCTCTCTCTCTCTCTCTCTCTCTCTCTCTCTCTGTCACTTTCTGTGCGAAGCAGAGAAGGGAGTAACATGTCGGCCGGCCACAGACACCGAGGTGCAGCACCGCACCACCGCGAAGAGTCGGAGAGTCGGAAATGGGGTTGGTAAGGGATGCTTGGTGGGGAGGGTGGAGCTGGGCGGGGGTGAAAGAAAATTGAATAGATGGACGAACGAACGAGTGATGCCTTCGCCCTTGCCCTCCCTCGAATGCCAGCCGCCGGGCACGAAGCGGGAAATGAAGGCAAGGACTAATTGGTGGGTGAATGGTGTGTGGGGATGGGGGAGAACGAGTGCGGAAGGGAGAGAGCATTGATTTTGTCCCCTTAATCCTTCACATCCTGTTACTTCCGTGCCATGCCACTGTCAGAGCCAATGCATTTGCCTGGATGCGTGGAATTCGTTTTGTAGCTTCCTGCCTCTCTCGCCCTTCCTCCCCCTTTTGCCTTCATGCTACCAGTGGTTAGGTATCACTTCTTCATTAATGGATCTAATTGGCAGCAACAATGGATACCTGCCTGGTGATCTGGTGATCCCACGACTGGCGCTGGCGCTGGGGGAAAAAACCCGCTCTGCCAGTGGAGGCGCCCGGTATGTGGAGGCGCCTGGTATGTGGAGTGGAGGCGCCCGGTATCCCACTCTGCGCGGCGCTCTTGAAAATTATTGAAAGTTGGTGCGCCATGGTACCGAATCGAATGTAATCGTGGGGGAAAGGGAAGAGGGAAACGCGATGGAGGACGCACGAACATCCATCGCGATGTGTTCCCATGCATAATTGATGCCTGCACCTTGCTAGAGCTTCCATCCAGGTTCGGCGCCGCGGTCAACGAACTTGCAGCAGTAGCAGCAGCAGCAGCAGTAGCAGACAGCAGACGACGTCGGTGGTATATCGTTTGTTCGCTCGCTATCTCGTCGTCGTCGTCGTCAAAACTAACCGACACGATTAGAAAGACGGTTCCACCGACGGTAGAACACCGAACACTGTTTCGCACAACTGGTGCCGCGAACGGGGTAGCAGGTGTAGCCGCGAGAATTTTTTTTAGCTTGTTAAGTACCAGTAAATGTGAAATGGCCTCGTGCGCATGCTGGTCAAACATTTTTTACACATTCAAAATTGTAGTAAAATGTTTCGAAAAAGGAGTTAGTTCTTTCGAATTGAATTCAACATGCCGCCATTTTGTTTGGGGAAGGTTCACAGCCTCATATGTTATGTGGTTTTAAAGTTCAACTAAATACCTTTAAAACGCAGTATGTTACTGCTCATAATATTGACTACAACTTAGTTTTTTCTCCAGTTGAAAATGTCCAGATTGATGCCTGAAAAGTCAATTTTTCGGTGGAGTTTTAAATACCACTTTTCATTTCAAGAAATCGGCTGCTGAAAATTATCGCGTGAAAACTGTTTCAAAAGGCATAGAAGCAGAGATTTTGTCGTTAAAGAATCTTTTAAACTTTCGGGTCCATCAAATCAATGAGTAGATTCAGTTTTTGACGAGTGTCGTGTACTAAGTACCTCCAGATTCTGTTGAAACTGTTGATGGAGAACGTTATCAACAATAGTTGATCGATTTGAAGCGAGTTCTGACACAAAACAAAAACGGACAAAATTGGATAACTGACGCGATAAACCATTTTAACCATGCTAATGCTCGGCCGCAGCTTGAAAACCGGTGAAAACTTTTTTCAAAACGTCAAACACAAAATGTTACCCTCCCCGGTGCATTCCACCGGACATTGCTCTTTCTAAATACTACTTGCTTCAAATAATAATTCAAACAATAATGCTTCAAAAGATGAGGAGTTCTTTTGACACGGATTTCGAAGAAATGACCCAAAATGTGGTATAAAGCAGTGGCTAGCTATGGGCAAAATTTGGTTTATGTAAAACTATTCTTTTGGGTTTAAAAATAAATAGTTTTTGTTGGGTAAAACAAAAAATCGGGAAAAACTAAATCATAGACGTAATATTTATCCTTCGGTAGATCGCTATAATGTCCGAATTATTGAAACACTATGGTGGTCCTACTTCATTGTTCGAAGGTTTGAAAGGTGTGTTTGCTTATGTGACTGAAAAGAAAACTGCTCAAAAAAAGAGAGAGAGAGAGAGAGAGAGAGAGAGAGAGAGAGAGCAAGAGAGAAAGAAGTATGGGCAATGTTTTCACTTTAGCGTGTTACCGACATCTAAACAAAAGATATTTTAAGTCCATTATGTAAATTAGCCGCTTCACACGCTGGCAACATATGCTACCGGCGTTGCTGTTAGCAAACTAGGTGCAGGTGCTGATGCTGATGCTTTTCGAGCTCCAGAGCCTTCGCTTTGCCACCATGCGCGTCGAATGTCGCACAACGACGTGCTTCCAGTGTGCACGGGCCAGTGTGGTTCTTGTGGTCCTCTCTCGCTCTCTCTCTCTCTCTCACTTTCGAGGACGGCATCCGGGCGTACTTAGGTGTAATGTGTGTTCCCCTCCCCAAATGTTCAACGGACCGGTCAGGACACCCACACGTACACACGCACGCACCTACACGTATCTGGCGGGGGAATGGCGATGGCGAAGGATAAGCGATTTCGCCAGAAAGTTCCGGCCGGCCAGCCCGGCCCGTCCGTGTCTTCTCGGTTGTCGGGAGACTTCGTTTGAAGCCCCTACCACCCGGTAGGGCACCAAAAAGGACTGAAAGGCAAAGCGTTGCGCACGTTACTGGGCACAGAAGCAGCAGCAGCAGCAGCAGCAGAAGTCGAAGACGAAGACGAGCGGCACGACGCGAAGTAGGAGCTGGGCTGGGCTGGGTGGTCGTTTGGGAGGCTAAGGATTAAGCGCGCGCGGGCGCGCTGGGAAACGGCACACATGCTGTCGAGGGCGCGTATGTTCAGGAGACGAATTCAGGTGGATTTTACGTGTTGTCTACGGTGCCAACCGAGCTGGCATCTAGAAGGTTGGTACGGAAAACATATTTCATTGGACATCATCTAACATTCTGCAACATCAACGAAAACAAACCAAGTCAGGCTATCCGCTTGCAATGTGACGGAACTGGTGCAAAAACGGATGGACACGGTTTGAAAAAAAAAATACCCGAAAAAAAATACCCGATAAAAAAAAAAACAGTGAAAAGTGTAGCCAAATAGTTGTTGATGGGGCTACGGGACATTTGGCTAATAATTATTAGACCGCGAGCTCGAGCTCGATTGTGTGCAATCTGTTTTATAGCAGCAGCAACAGCAGCATCACCTGCAGCGGTAGCCCTAGCCCTAGCAACCAGCAAAGCTAACCGCATTACCGTTCCAATTATTTCGGTATCAGCAGCACCGAACGGGCGCACCTGCTGCTGCAAAAACCGATGGCTGGCCAATTATTGTGAGCTTACGCGGTCGCCCGCAAACCCCTGGCTGGGCATCCACAACAAGGAAAACTCGGCAAAACATTGCACCCCGAAGTGCAGTGCACGCAGGTGTGCAGTTCAGTCCGCTTGGCTGGATTCAACCACTTTTTTTTTCTCTCTTTCCCTCTCCCTCTCCCGCTCTCTCTTCTTAACCAGTGATGACCGACACCAGCAGAGACACCGGCGCGAACGGTCGTAATTCGCCGCCGATTCGATTCGGCACCGATCGCATGGATCAAGGGGCAATATTAAAGGAGTCCTCTGTCAGCCCTCCTCGAGTGGGCCACCCATTCGCTTATTTACAAAGTGAAACGCCTTGACTGGGGATGACTTTAAAGCCGTAACAGCTGCACAGGATTCGTGCTGCACTACTACATGTCAACAAATTGTTATTATTGCGCCGCGAATCTTTCGCCGAAAAATGCCATCTCGCCGGGAGCCCCGTAGCGAGCGAACGAACGGCTGACGGTGACGCTTCCTTTAATCCTTTTGCCTTCACCTTCGCCTCCGTCACCGCCGCCAGCAAACGGCACACAGGGCAGCAAACGAATCCAACCAGCAATCGCAGGCAAGCTGGGAGCTGCTGGTTTGCAGATTAAAGGTGAAGTTTTGGAAAATTATTTCCCTTCACTTCCCTTTCCCGGCTGCAGCGGGGTGGTGCGGTGGCTCCCTTACTCGCCCGTTTTGCAGCGTTGCTGCCGCTGCTGCTGCTGCTTGTGTGAGAGTGTCTTGGGTGGTGGTTGGTCTGTAATTGCGCACAACTTATTAAAATTGCCCCACAGAGAGCAGTCGGTGGTTGTGATGGGCAATGGCCCAGGCACCTCCCTCCCCCCCGACACAGCACTCGCCTGTCCGGGCCACCGCAAAATTGCTGACTTGCTGGGGCAACTCTGGGGGGGTGGGAACTAGGGGGTAGGCAGCCAGACATCGGGTATCCACGGAGCGTTCCCTTTCCCCTCCTCGTGCGCCTAGAGCTCCCCTACCCAAGAAAAGAACAGAAGGGGAGAGAGAGAGAGAGAGAGAGAGAGAGAGAGAGAGAGAGAGAGAGAGAGAGAGAGAGAGAGAGAGAGAGAGAGAGAGAGAGAGAGAGAGAGAGAGAGAGAGAGAGAGAGAGGAAGAGAGCGAGAGGAAGAGAGAGAGAGAGGAAGAGAGGAAGAGAGAGAGAGAGAGAGACATAGACAGAGGAAGAGGAGCGCATCTCAAGGGAAAGAAGATTTTTTGGGGGGTTAAAGTCTGGCCTGGTAGACAGGCCAGCGTGACGGGCCCCGGTGTGTATTAGTATGTGTGTGTGTGTCCCTCATTAGCGGGCTGCAATATTCACTTAACCCATTTTTCCGGCAACCCGGGTGGGGGTCCAACTCACCCCCCTTTCCCCCGTTTACAAGCCACCCTCGCGCACCCTGCCAATCTGTCCCCTACCGGGAATGTTGGAGGAAAGTCCTGCCGGAGCCCCGTGAAAGCGTGTTACTGCTAAGTCAGTTTTAGTCAGCGTCTGTTCAGCGTCACTGGACTCCGTTAGGAAGGAAGGAAGGAAGGAAGGATGGTGCCCGGATCGAACAGGAAGAAGGGAACGGGTGGGGGATGGGTGGTTTTTTCTCATTTTTCGAAGGATACTCCAGGATTTCTCCAGAGGCACAAATTGGAGCGCGCTTTGTGACGTGTTAATTCCCTGACCCCACCATGCCCCCCTCTTCTCCCCCCGCGGTGCATTGCAGCCGCCCTTTCCTCGGCTTCACCGTAACCCCCTTTACACTTTCAACGTCGTGCTGAGGAAAAGGAAGACAGCTAACGAGACAGCGAGCAATCAGACAGAGAGAGAGAGAGAGAGAGAGAGAGAGAGAGAGAGAGAGAGAGCGGGAGAGAGAGAGAGAGAAGACGAGAGCGAGTTGGAAAGCAATTAGCTAATTACTCAACCGTAACACAGCGGAACCTCGGTCGCTAGTAGTGGAAGTTTTGCAGAGTGGCTGCTGCTGCTGCTGCTGCTGCTGCTGAAGTGGTTTAGCTCGGGAATAGCAGTTTCCGGTTCAGTTTCGCCGCGATTTTGCACTCGATAGGAGATCCACCACCCTCCCCCCCGGCCCCGTCGAATTTGCGCTCGCGAGGGGGGGGGGGGGGGGGCGGGAAAATCCTTTTGAAGCTCACCAACCAACCAAATCCAAACCGCGCATCCTGCCCCATCATCTTACCATCATCGACCTTTTTTTTTGTTTTTTTTTTTTGTGTTTTGCTGATCCCGTGGCTACTACTGTGCTGCTGTTGCTGCTGCTGCTGCTAGCTGCCGAGTTGTTTACGCGGTTTTAATTTATACAAATAAAACTTCTGCACATTCTTCAATCGGACGTTGAGCTGCCACGGTGCTTAGCTCGAGCATAAGCTAGAGCTAGCTCTTGTGTGCAGCTCTGTTGTATCACCTTCTGCTGGTGCTGCAATTGTGGCGGCTGCAGGGATGGCCCCCAAGAAAACTGCTGGAGCAGCAGCAGCAGCAGTGTCTGAAGTTAATTGACCGCCGCCTTCAATCCAAAGCCAGTGCAAGGAAAGTTCTTGCAACCGGAAGTATAGTGACTGGCGTCGGTAAACTCTGCACGGGCGGACGCTGGGCAGTTTCACCAGCGGCGCGAGCACATGCTAGGTGCAATGATGCAATCGCGCGAACGCCAACGCAAGGTTAGGGCTAACTTTGCCCCCGCCGGGGGCGCCCCTGGGCCAATGTGTCGAAGCGGCCGGGAGAACAAAAAAAAAACAACAGCAAAAAAAAACTCCATCTCGCTGTGCCGAACCAGCGCTTCGTGCTGCTGCTGCTGCTGCTGCTGCGTCTCCGCACACCGCAACTCGGCACCGGTTGCAACCGGAAAATGGAAAATCATTTCCCTAATGAGACGGAGGCGCACTGGTTTGAGAAAGTTTTTCATAGTTTTTAGTTTTCATTCTTCCATTGCTGCTGCTGCTGCTGCTGCTGCTGCTGCTGCTACTGCTGGTGGTAGTCTGGTCTGATCGGCCTGAAAAAAAAAATGGCCAATGCAACAGAAATGGGGATGCTAGTAAGAGGGATGAAAGCGAATACGAAAACAACAAAATAGCTGAAAATAAAAAAAAAACCGAAATAGACAGAAGAAAAAAAAAAGGAGCAATAAAATGGCTGCAGGACGGGGACGATATTCCGAGTGGGTGGCCGCTGCACCCCGTTTTCTTACGCACGCGGTAAGGGAAGGTGGGACCGAGCAGAACCGCGTATAAACTGTGTATTGCAATTGGTGCAAAATCAGATTAGCTTACTGCTGTTGCTGCCCCCCCCCCGGGCGTGGGCATCCTTGGTGCGTGGTGCTCCTGTCGCACTGGTCCATCCTGCGGTGCTATCGATTGCGTCGCGTGCTTTCGCGTCTGTCGCGTGTGCTTGTGGGAGCTTCATTTACTTATTATCCCACTTTTGCTGCTAGGGGTGGGGGTGGGGGGGGGGGGGGGCGTAAGACACTAGCCCTGGCTCCTCGTTCCCCGCTTCACCATCCACAGAACCTTCTTTACGAAGAAGAGTGAAATTAACCAGCAAAACCGAGCACAAAAAAAAGCACGGGTGTATCACGTGACAAAAAAAAAAAAAGCTGGCGAGAAAATGCAATCCACCCACCCACCGGAGACGCAAAAAGGCTATCACAGATTGGCCCGATCTGGGTGGGAGAGGGGGGGGGGGGGATGGGTGACTCAACAGTGTGAGACACAAATTTTAACTTCGATCGAGTTTCGAAAAGCGCCGCGTCCAGCGTCCTGTGGCCCCCTCCCCCCCCCCACCCCCACCTCGCACACATACCATTGCATGCACCCGGCTTGGGGGGGGGGGGGGGGGGTTCGGGGGGGGGGGGGGGGGGGGTTGCTCCGACCGATCGTTGGAGTAATTTAAGATTGCTACAGAAGTTTGTATGCAATACTGCCACTATCTTTTTCCCTCCCCCACCCCCACCCCCTCCTTTCTCTTTCTCTCTCTTTCTTGAACTTTTTGTTTTCCTGCGTTCTTCACACACAACCTCCCTAGGTGCTCCTAGTGGGCAGCACCTTATCCTTGGGTGCCTGGTGCACGATGGAAGCATCAGCATCATCCCCCAACCCCCTCCCCCTTCGGAACGACAGGGTGGTAGTGAACTGCACCGGGGGGGGGGGGGGGAGGGGGGTGCAGCCAACGCTTCCGGAAGTTTTCTCGAACAGTTTTTCTTTCCTGCTTTCCTGCTTCTTTACTACTTTCGCCTACTCCCACGCGCCTAAGACAGCAGTGAACCCTTTCGACCAACGCTTCCTTTAAGTTCACGTGCGCGCTCTCTCTCTCTCTCTTTCCTGCTCGCTCGCTCGCCAGCCTTATTGCCTTATCACATGCCTGTTGGATTGACGACGCAGCGCAGCGGCGAACAAATAAACGAATACATATATTTTTCCATTAGAGCTACTCGAGCGAGCAGCAAGTGGAAGCCACTCGGAGCAAACTCAAACCACCACCAAACAATCACACAAACAATTCACACACAAACACACACGTACAAGCACACACAGCAGGAGCAAACCTGCACATGGTGGCTATCTGGTGTGTGCGCTCGGATGGCATGTCTCCTGTAGGAAACTGACTCCCGCCGGAAGTGTTTGTGTGCTCCTCTGGCACCGCTCAAGGTCAACCACTCCTTTGGTGTATGTGCGTGTATGCGATTCATTTTAATTAAATGCACTACCGACGCAACCGAAACCAGCTCCTTTTCTATGAGTCTCTCTCGTTCTCTCTCTCTCTCTCTCTGTCTCTCTCTGTCTCTCTCTTTATTTGCAGTCGGAACTCACCTCTCGGGCCGGAGCCGACAAATGAACCTTTCAATTGAAGTACCAGCACCAATAGTGGAGATGGTGGTAGTTGAAGTGGAAGAAAAAACCTGTTTGAACAACTCTCCCCCCCCCCCCCCACCCCACCCCCTTCCTTCTCTTCCGGAAAACCGAGACAGGGTTCTCTAGCAACTCCCCACCCCACCCCACCCACATCCCTCTTTAG
Source organism: Anopheles aquasalis (assembly GCF_943734665.1). Classification (NCBI taxonomy): domain Eukaryota; kingdom Metazoa; phylum Arthropoda; class Insecta; order Diptera; family Culicidae; genus Anopheles; species Anopheles aquasalis. The sequence continues at coordinate 4,582,276 of NC_064879.1, forward strand.
GGGCTGCAGCAATAAATTTAAGAACAGTTCGATTTATCTCTCCGGACGACTTATTGCTGCTGCAACTGGATCGACTAGATCGACTTCCGCGACAGACACACACATAGCGACACACTCTTCCGCTGGGCTGGTGTTGCAGCCTGCGTTTGGGATTCCTGGGACCCCTTTGATGTTACGTTCAGAGGTGCCGCTCGTCCTCCATCCACCACCACGAGGACAGTTTTCTACCATCGCAGCTCATTTACCTCTCTCTCTCTCTCTCTCTCTCTCTCTCTCTCTCTCTCTCTCTCTCTCGGGGCCGTCTTTAGCCTTTTAGGGGGGGGCCCTGGGCACATTATGACAACGGGGGCCCCCTGGTTGGACATGCAACGAGGCTGCTACAACAAAACCAAGCACAATTTTGCTTGGTCAAAGATCGAAAAATGCAATGTTGTGTGTTCACAATCACAATAGTAAAAGATAAAGTATGTACAAAACAAAGCAGAATTAGTTTTTTTTTAAACAAATATAATGACGGACGAGCCGTGTATGTTTAAAAGCAAAAAATTAAAAGACAAAAAATTATCCAGAAGTTAGAAAGATTATAAACCAGAAGACTCTGTCAACGTTCTAGCGTATCTTTCTAGCGAAAACGTACCAAATAGGCGTTTGTAGATTGTATCTAATCTATGAGACCATCTAAGAAAACGTAGGACACAAATTTAGCTGCTCATTTTATAAAATACCAGCCAAACATTTAGAGATTCTCGTCTACCAGGTGTATAACCTTAAAACTGATGTTTTTTTGTGGTTAAAACACACATTTAAAAAAATAGAAAACCAATAAATAAATTATTTCAAGTATTTTTCCTTGCTAGCTATACATTTGTCCTATCTTTTGGGCAATTTGTGCCTACCACACCAAAAGAATTGTTCATTTAGCGACACAAACCACCCGTCATGCCATTTTCCGACAGCTTCATACAAATCGCTACAAATGCTGCTCGGCCAGCGCGTAACCGATCGTCGAAAAGTGGTGATATTTGGAATGGTCCAGGTCCAGTTTATTAGCGAAGGGGGGGGTAGAACCGCTCAGTTTATTGAGTTCAAATAATTATGGACCATTTTTGATGAGTGCAATGGGGCGTTCTCGTGCAGGAATATCAACCTCTCATGTCTTTAATCATAAATCGGTCTTGTTTCACGCGAAGCACGTTATATTTTGATTATTGACTGGTGCCCTAACAGGTTCAAACGGCTACAACAGCTCATAATAGACGACACCCATCGGATCCAACCAAACGCACAGGAATGTCTTGCGTTCGAAGCCTCTACAAGCATTTTATGTGATTTGATCCCTGATTTTTCCAAATTAAAGACAAAATTGGACATGATTAAGCAAGAAAAAAATATATGTTGTAGTGTAGTATAATTTATGATGTGCACTGATTTGGTGTCATCATAATTTATAGGTGTCAAATAAACACAAAAAAACAGTATGGAATGTCGATGAAACTTCAATTTACAGACCAAATACAGCCCATCAGCAAGACTATTAAAATTATACATCTTTTCATAAAACAAAAATCATCTACAGTAGCAAAAATGGATGAGAAGAATGTTCTGAATGCCTACCAAATATCCAACATTTCCTGACATGCCATGCCTTTGCTAGTTCCTGGAGGATCTGCTGGTGCATTAGAGGTAAATTTATCAATTTAAAACATTCCTTTTCGATAGGATTTTGTACGGGCTAGTATGCAAACTAGGAGGACACAGAAAGGGGGAATTGATTGTGCAGTTGCGATTTAGCATAATTTGGCGTTACTTTCGCAACATGCTGGTTGTCCCTAATCGACACAATTGATTTTTGCGGCTTTCGGTGCACAATTGCGTAGT
>NC_064879.1:4584353-4586853 GCF_943734665.1 Anopheles aquasalis
TGTACAGTGGTCGGCATAAGAAAAAGCCCACCACTAGGGTCCACCACATTTTCGTCTGTAAATTGGACATTTTCGGTAACAAAGGCCATGTGATTTTTTCGCTAGAAGCTGTAACATTCCTTTTTCCAAATCACTTGCTGTGAGCTTGATAGGTTCGAGAATCTTTTTTTGAAAATTCTTTAAGTGAAAGATGGTCGAGCATGATTGTGACAAAAGTAAAAGCCCACTTTGCAATAAATATTATTAGGACTCCGACAGAGCCCTGTATGGTCACTGTATATTTAATAGGGCTTTTATTTACGTCTGTTTTAATGTTTAACATGCCCTCCATTGTTGTTTACATATGCTAAATCCACTGATCCTAGCATTTTCAGTAGAAAGTCGATTGCGCGTGGGCTTTTGCACTTGGAATGGGTGTATCGAAGGACAGAAGACTCTATGCTTATCAGAAAACTGCTTGTTCATAATTGTTGGCACCAAGTACTTCAACAGATGGTAGCAGAAAAATTATCATCGATCGGGGGGCAGTTCATGACATCCTAATTATTCACCAATGTTCTAGCTACTGGTCTTACAGTTGCAATTTCGGACGCCATCGGAAGACGGATGATTGAAAAAATGCAAAAATCTTTCCAGAGATTAAGAAATCATCGAAGCTAATTATCTTTTAAATCATAGGATCCCTTTCATAAGATCCCAAAAATAGTTTTGGAGCGAAGTATGCCACGGAAGATCAGCTCAACATGAGTGCAGGAGTAGATATGCTAAAAGACTTCCGTTTCATGCAAAACTGAGCTAAATCGTTTTAATTTCTCCCAAAAATATGTTTTCAAGCTTAAAGAAGGCTGAAGAAGTAATTTATTGTTTTTAGAATCACTTTTAATACAATACGTCGATAGAGAGTTTAGTGGAAAGCAAACCATGGTATGCCATACTGTCAGTTGCAGGTCACAATGAACCAGGGTGAGAGTATGGAGCAGTTTTTCCATTCAATTAGACTATTAAATTAGTGAAAATAACAGTACTGTGGGGTGCGCAAATTATGTTGACGCCCGGAAGGATTTTTTTTATTTATTCAGTCAGCGTATGGACATCGAGGAAGCAATTTTGTTGAGCTATAGAAAGACGATTTTAAACGAATCGCTAAAACCATAAATTCTTATTGACATCCTCGTCGGATTAATCGTCTAGATTCACCTTCTTCCAGCTCAGATTGAGAATTTATGGGATTTTTTTTATGTAAACCTCCCATTATGAATTATGTATCTATTAAAACCAAATATTTTACGATGCAATACGATTAGAATAATCTCCAACATATCTGAAAACATGTGAAAGACATTTTAAATGGCTGCAAATGGAAATCCGGGGTAATAGTGGCCCATATTAATTGAGATACATGTTTCCTTGCAGGTGGGCTTTTACTTTTGTCACAATCATGCTCGACCATCTTTCACTTAAAGAATTTTCAAAAAAAGATTCTCGAACCTATCAAGCTCACAGCAAGTGATTTGGAAAGAGGAATGTTACAGCTTCTAGCGAAAAAATCACATGGCCTTTGTGACCGAAAATGTCCAATTTACAGACGAAAATGTGGTGGACCCTAGTGGTGGGCTTTTTATTATGCGGATCACTGTATGTGTGTCGGTGATGTGTTTTTTTTTATCAAGATACCCCCCCCCCCTCTCTCTCTCTCTCTCGTTCTTCCCACGAAATGGATCCACGGGGCAGGTTGCTGCCAAGTGAATTAGGTTGATTGAGTCAAGCAATGTTCGCTTCCTTCTCTTCCTCTTCCTCTCCTTCTTCTCGTCCGCCCTTTGTGCTAATCGTCTATCACCGTCTTATCGTCAGAGCGTCCCGGTCCGCTGTTCCCTCGACCGGTCTCTTGACATTGACTTGTTCTGGTTCGGTCGCGGCCGCGGCTAATGCTGAAACCTGGATGGGAAAAAAATTGGACAACAAAAAACCATTGCTCGCTCGCTCGCCCGCTCGCCCGCTCGCTCGTTCGCCTTGTTTACGTCGTGTTCCAACCCAAACGTGCCTTTTTCCCCGTTCCCCTTTTTGCTCACACATCCCGATGCCCGTGCCCGGCGGTGCTGCTGTTGTAATAGCTTTTTGCGTAGTTTGCGACCTTCGACCTTCGGCCGAAGCCACTCCCGATGATGGTGTTGCTGATGATGTGTGTAGATGTGTGCCTGCCGCTGTTTTTGGGCCCCTTTACGCCCGGAATTGGAACCATCCCTTTGTGGTTATCTTTTTGGTGGTGGTGGTAATGGCCCGCGGCTCTTATTTGCCAACCAAACTCCAAACTGTGGCAGCAGCTTTCGGACGCGCGCGCACAAACACACAGAGACAGGTGGTACCTCCTTTATTGCGTTCCTCGCGCGTAGTGCGTAGGTTACCCGCCAACCCACCAAAAAAAAAAAAAAAAAAACATTTCCAAACAGCTCTATCTGCGCGCGGCGTCGGGATCGGCAATGCAATCCGTGTGACCGGCACG
>NC_064879.1:4589353-4681853 GCF_943734665.1 Anopheles aquasalis
GGAATCTGAAGATGTAGGCCGCCGCTTTTGATTAAGGACCGGCTATTAAGGCCACATGTGCCAGTTTTCTGTTGTCGTGGCGATTATTTTGTTGGCTGTTATTTAAAATCTGCTGTTATTTTTTCCGGTGTTATTGTTTTGTTACTGTTCATCGTTCGAGTTGACAGTTTTCCCGTCTTTTATTCCTTCGTGCTTTATTAAGTTCTGGGAGACAGCGATCGGCTAGTAGAGAAAAGGTGATCTGGACCGTTCGAGAACGAAGCCGACATTATCCTCAACATTCGATACGCTTCCGTTTTTTTCGGGCCAAAAAAGGTTCCTATTTGACGATTTTTTGTGACGTAACCATTCCACTGTATTTTTTCAAGTGAATGACATATTAATCTACATCTTTTGAAGAACATTTGGTTTTGTTTTGAGCAACATTCAGTGAAAAGTTAAGCCGTGGCATCAAATTTTGGTAGGCGTGTCGTCGCAAGGGTACTTCTTACGGTGCCCATCTTAGCGACATGCCGGGTCATCCGAAATATACAAATCGATATTCTATGGAAAGACGATAAGTTTATCTAGGTAGCGTTTTTTAAAGATTTGTTTAGAAAAAAGTATCAACAATTTTCAAGATATCTCGACGGGGCTACCTGGCAAAAAGTGTACAGATTATGTTATAAAAATTTCAAATCGATCGGCCTAGTAGTTTTAACTGTACGAAGGACACCGACTTTGAAAACGTTGGTTTTTAGGAAACGCTCTGCAAAGTATCTTTCAAAAATCTGATTTTCAAAAATCTGTATCTTTGTCAGTTTTGCCTCGATCGACCCAAAACGTTTACACAACATTCTTGAAACGATCAGCTTTCAGGGAAAAATGTTAAAAATATGTGTCACAAAAAATCAAATACCGAAGCCCCTCCCTTAACCCCCTGGACTTTTTCGTTCGTTTATACAGTTGTTGAAACTAAGCGAACCTAAACCGCCTAATTTGATTCAGATTAACGAAACAATTCCTAAAACCTTGTCTGAAAAGCCTATGCAAGTTGTCTGTGTCACGTGCGATGGACTTGAGAAGCGATTGAAGCTCGTGAATAAAAACGATGGGAGAGGGGTTGATTCCGAACAATATTTTTTAATTGATAATTATGAGATTACCTTAAAAAAAACGCTCTGAAGAAAAAAGGTTGCATGAGTATATATTCGAAACGGTGTAAATAGGAATTTCAATCGGTAGAAACCTACACCCATCACGCGCGTCCACTCCTCCCGCCACGATTGGTAAAACCTGACACAAATTGTCACCGCGCCTGCATCGCGAATGGCTGTTCCCCAGCAAGAGTTTCGTGTCTGCGGCCACCGGAAGTTCTTCGACCCAGAACCCCTCGCCCCCCCCCCCCTCTCTCCCTCTTCAATTTCGCATCCAAGCGATGGCGCGGCAGCCATCGCTCACGGTCAGCGACACGGATTGGCCGGATAATTGAGAAAAAAAAACAAAAAAAAAATGGTGGCAGCCCCCCTGGCTCGCTAATTATCGTTCGAGGTAGGCACAGACAAAAAGAGCCAATCACCTAGCGCCGATCACCATTGCCATTGCAGAGAAATCAAAACCAATTGGACCACTCCGCGGCTCGGAGTGTGTAAAAACTATGGTAATATGGTATTGTGGCCTGAAGTTGAGGACGGAAATTAGACATTCCAAAACATGCAATGTACTCAGTGGCCGTGGCCGTGTAACTGTCGCGTAATATCAGGAAACAGAGAACCCCAACCGTGAACAGCACACAGCACAGCAGATTGGAAGATCCTGCCCCGTTTGAGGCTGCATATTGAGGGGGTTGCATCCCCCGTGTTCCGTTCGTTCGAGCTCGAGTTGGGGCCGCAATATGCTCATCAAGCACGAAAGAGCCACTGCCACTGGACAGCACTTGGCAAAACCGGCAAACCGCTCTGGCACAATGGCCAGATCCGATCCGTTTGTCGGGATTCCATTCTCCGGGTGAAGTGGTTGCAAACCGTTCCGTTCCTCCGGTATTGGTCCTTGGTGATATTGAATTTTTGGCCAGACGGCGACGGCGACGGCGACGGCGACGACAACGACGATGAGAGAAATTGACTTCTCGGCGGTGGCGGGGCGTTTTTTTGCGATTAGCGTTCACCCACTTCATCCCTCTTCATCCCTTTTGCACAGCACAAGTACTACTACTACTACTAGTGCGGCCATTGTGGTTCGTGTGGTTCGCTGCGCTGACACTCCGATGCTCGAAATCGCTCCACGGCAGCGCTGCTGAGATGCGGATCTCTTAACCCAGCCAACCATTTGATTTCTACAACCCTTCGTAGAGTCCCTCCCCTTCCCGCCCACTGCTGTCGTCAGTTTTGTTTGTGTTTTGTGTTGATTCCCGCGCGTTTTACTATTTCGATTCGCCGGATGCCCTTGCGATCTTACGAGTGGTGGGAGAGGTTCATTCGTTCCGCTGAACCGCACCCAACAAAACCGGCGCCCTCCATCGCGCATTTTTCCTTTTTTCTTCACCTTCCTCGCGTTCTTTTCGGATGAAGCCGTAGCCGACCGACACGACACGAAATAACCGCAAAAAGAGCACCGAAGCTACGGACCTGGAAGGGATCCAGCGGAATAAAACAAAACAAAGCGAGAAAAAAAAACCAAAAACCAAAAAAAATGAAATACAAGGACCGAAAGAAAAGTAACGTCACACGCCGCGATCCATCCACCGCAAAAACCGTGGCGCGACCGACCGAGCGTTCACTTTGTCGTTGTGTGTTGATCCGGTGATGATCCCATGGTCCTGGGCGTTGTTGTGGCCGGCCGGCCGGACCCGACCAGACCAGACCAGTCCGGTTGACAGTACGGTTGCGGTGCCACTGATTCTCTGCATAATTCCGGCACAAACCATCCCCGCCCCCCGCACAACCCCCCTTGGTGGGGTTGGCCACAGACGGATCCGAGCGGTAGTAAGAAGGTAAGAGCAAAATAAAAGAAGACGAAGAAGAAGGAAATGAATGAAAGAGAGAATGAAAAAGAAGGGAAGGAAAGAAAAAAAATTAAGTTCAGGTGAATGGTGGGGGTGAGGGGGTGGGGGGGGGGGGGGGTTGATAAAACCAAACGAAATAATCCTACCCCGACTGGACACCGAAGGCTGCTCGCGATGCAACGCGTGGTGTGGTGGCTGAAAGGGAGGAGAGGGGGGAGGGGGTGGGGGGGGGGGTAGGGGGAAAAAGAGAGCGAGAGCGTGCGAGAGAATGTGAAGTGCAAAGACGAAGGAAGATAAAGAAATCATGGAACGGAAGAACGCGGTGCTCAGGTCTGGTGGACGATCCTTATCTCAGGGATGAGAGTCCAGGCCCAGTGGGCCTGAAGGGCGGAACGAGGGGTGCAGAACCGCGGGAGGGAGGGGATGGTTGGTGGTAAAGAAAAAAAAAAAGATGGTACCGTTGTGGGATGCTGCTGCTGCTGCTGGTGGTGGTGCTCGTATCGCTTCCTGTTTCCGTCCAATTTCCCGTCCATTTCCGGCCGCACAACCCCCGGCTACATGGTCGGTCGGTCGGTCGGATGGTCGCTCGGTCGCAATATAAAAACTTTATGAAGATTACATGATAACAAGTGTTGGTTCCGCTGTTCCGCCTTGCGCGCTACTCAGCCTCATCCCCCGGGGGGGGGGGGGGGTGGTGGTGGCGGCAGGGATGAGGGTGGTGGTAGCTTCCATCATGTTTCGCCCGAGATGATGGTGATGATGATAGGGGGGGCCCGTTTCGAGGGCGTTTTCCTGATGGGACGGAGCGGAGTGGAGCTATTAGCCGAGGGTTTTCTGTTCGTTTCTTTTTTTTTTTTTTTGTTGCTTTCTTTTTTTTCCCCCCCTTTTCCCTCCTGGCCGACCGGAGCTGCCGGCTTGAGAAGAGGGTTTTGTGGCTCTGGCTTTGCTGGCTGGCTTTGCTACCGCGAAGGCCCCGAAATGGAGTGTCAGGGAATGGGTACGAAGGGAAGTTTCACTTCATTTCATTGCAACCCCCAACACCACCCCTGTTTCGCTCTGTGTTTCTTTTGATTTTTTGCTGTCGATTCCCGATTAGTTGCCCACCGAGGATCATCGGCCTTGTCCTTGATGATGTCCTACAAGATGCTGCTGCTGTTATGCTTGGCAAACAACTCACACGTCGAGTGGTGAACCAACCCCCTCTCTCTACCCCCCCGGGTTTGTCGCGAAACCCCGCGACTCAGAACAAGGTTGTGCGCCCCCCCCCCCCCCCCTCCCTCGGAACATTCATAACTGTCGGGGCCAATAATAATGTGCAGAAAATAGATATAAATTGCATTTTGCGTAACGATGCCGCCCGTTCATCCCTTGCTGCTCCCAACCCTTCTTCACAAATACCAATACATGCGCTCGCTCGCGCGCGCCACAATGGCACAAAGGGTGGTGGGGGGCGGGGTGACGATAATTAATTGATTTTTCGCACAACAGCCGGCTGTGCGTGGACACCACGGTCGTGCTAGCCCGTTAAGCCGTTGACCACCACTCCCATCATCCCTCTCCCCCCCCCCCCCCCTCCCAAGGGAGTCTGTGCGGCTGTGCGACTGTGAATAATAAATAATTTATTATATTTCGACAAATAAATTTTGATCAAATTTTCGTTACGGCCAACCACCACCAGGGCCACCAACCGGTGCCACCCCCCGTCCCCCCCCCCCCCTTCCATTGCCGTGTACAAAAACAGGGAAAATAAACTGGTGGCGACATGATGTTATTGTTGCTGCTGCTGCTGCTGCTGCTGCTGCTGCAAGTGGAAACCCTTCCTTTCGGGGCCCCTCCCCCCTCCGAATCGATCTCATCGATGTGCCTTTGTTTGCCATTATGTCGCGCTGTGTGTGAACGCATGTGTGTGTGTGTTGGAGTGTGGACATCATCCGGGTGACAGCTCACCCGGCTCACCTCGATCCGTTTGATTCATATCGCTGCACATTTCGCTCCCTTCGATCATGTTGACGCCAAAAAAAAAAAAAAACAAAACGAGCCGCACGGTGGCAAACCGTGGGCAAGTGGACACGATTCCGATTCCGTAGCCGATTCTTTTAATGTCTCACGTGACGTGGGTGTTACTGTGACGGCGCTGATCCGATCCGATGGCCACTTTGAAATTTTCTTTCCGAAACTCCGATTCCGACGGTTCTATCGTAGAGGTAGGAATACACGAAGCGTAAACTCTCGTATAAACTCAGAATGTAATGCCAAAAAGTTTACATTTGCCGTTTACACGGTGTAAAAAAGATTATAGGTCCACGGAGCATAAATCCTAGCGTAAACGCTGTTTGCAAGCGATTTGCCTCACTATATTTTCTGTTTGTGGTTTGCATTAATAGTGAGTGATCATTACTAGCGTTTTTAATCTTTTTCTTCGGAAAACAGATCTTATTTTTCTCACAAAAGTCGATTAAAGTTCAGTGTAATTCGGATTACGCGTCTCAACCCGGTCATGTAAACATGTTCAAGTGTGAATTAATTTTATATTTACGCTTGAGTTTACGCTTCATGTATCGCCGGCTTAGTAACTTGTGTTCCAGCAGTCCAGGAGGCGCCATCAGACTGCTAAATGCGTTTATTTTAAGGGCACAGTGGCAGTTAGCGTCACGGAGGCACGGAACGCAAATAGGAAGACCACGGTCAAGCGACAGCCAGTGCTACCGTTCGCTGCTTACACTGCCGCAAAAGAACCTTCCTCACCTTCCGCTCCCCCCCCCCCCCCCGCTACGAAACCATTAGCGGGTGACAGGTCACCTTGGGTTACCCATTTTGTTGTTGTCATTTCAGCTCAGTCCAGGCGAGGGAAGAGGCGGGAGGGAGGTAATTCTTTGTTTTTCGATCCACCACCATCCGAAAGCTGAAGCAGAAAGCTTCTTAGCTCGTTTGCGCGTTGCCGGCGCTCGACGAAGATTTGATTTGATTGGAAGTGCAGAGCGCCGAGATGTTCACTCGAGGGCTGTCCCCTTACCACCCGCACCCACTCCCTTCCCTTTTCTCCCGTGCTTACGATGCCGGGGCGCTCCTCGTTCCCCGAACGTGAGCGAGATTAGCTGGCCGCAGGGCACGGCACCAAAAAGGGACAATCGCTCCAAATCGCTGCGCTGCACTGCGACGACCGAGACGACCTCCGAGAACCACTCAGGCTCTCGACTCGAACGATGACAACCGACATACGGTACCATCGTCCGTTCCGTTCCGTTCCGTTCCGTTGTGTGTTTTTGTGAAACGTCGATTTTTGCATTCGAAGACCGCACCCCAAAAAACCCCGGGCATCAAGCGCATCAAACGAAACGTAATCAGTTGCTGTGTGTATGGTGCTGTTCGTCTACCTGGCAGACGCCGGGCCGGTACCCACCACCAACGCACCACCGCCGCTCCGGAATTACTCTGAGTTTTCTGTATGGGTGAGTGTGGCGCACCGGTGGCCCCAGTTTGTTTGGGGGGGAACGGGTAAACGGAAATAGACAATCAACTTTCAATTCACCAATAACTTGGGAGGATATTCCAGCCAACCAACCGAACCGGTTGGTTTGTGATGGTCCACCATACGGGACGTGAATAGAGAGAGAGAGAGAGAGATAGAGAGAGAGAGAGAGAGAGAGAGAGAGAGAGAGAAAGAGAGGGGAAGAGAATTATGCGAATTTGCCTGGAATTGGTAATCATTTTTGCATAATCGCACACACCCAGACCCGCCGGTGGCCGGCTCAGCTGCACCACAGTGCACATCGCCACCCGAGATCCTGATGGCTGATTGACTAGGATCGCCGTCGCCGTTGTTCGCATACGGCCGCTCTTGACATACGGCTATCGACCGATGGTTGAAGTGGTGGTGCTGCTGCTCCTGCATTGCAACACGTTATTTTAGTTAAATTATCAGCAGCAGTGCGCCGCACAGAGTCGCACAGAGGGGTATTTGTTGCCAAAAGCTGGCCAAAACCCCGTAGTGCTGCTATTCGTAATAAATATGATTGATATTCGATGGGCAACCGTAGAAAAAATAATGTTTTCTATGGGCAAGAAAATTATTTTTTGCGTTTTTTCATGAATCTGCTCTTCTCTTACTTCTCTAATAACTGTAATCTCTCGGGGGTCGCCCGTTTATAGCGTTTGCCTTACCCAAAAAGCGTTGAAATCATCCAGTTGATATCGGAATCCAGCCATCTTCGCTTTAAATTTGCTTTCAATCTCAGAATTTCCTTTCAAACACCGTCATTTTGTCTACCTTCAGAAGGTTGGTTCAAAAGTTGTGCTAATTTCTTCTCAGCATATTGCAGTATGTCGTCTTCAAACTCTTCTTGGAGCATTTATTAAGTGTCTGGTACAATATATCGCCAAGAAACTGGCTGGAGAATTAAACGCAAATACAGTAATTAGACGAAAAATTCTCATAAACCCATATTTCACAAAAAAACATCGAAAAATCGGTAACGAGGGACCGGGATGATTAATTTCCACTGGTTTTATATTTCAAAGACCTTCTTCCTTCAAATGCTATTTGAATTTTTGCGCGGGCATTGCCAAGCTTTTGAGAAAACATGAAGAAGAAGTTGAAATTCACACTTTTTCATATGATTTTTGGGAAGGTTCAGGTTTTTGGTAAAAAGCTGTGATTATTTTTAAACTTCAAACCATAAAAAGCACTGCAAACTATTCTCCCTAACCTCGTAGATGATCGTGTACTTAAAAAAAAAACAGGCTATTATCTTGACTGTAACTACTTTTCTTTGACAAGAATGGCGCGAATAGGTGCGTCGTGCCGTCGTCGCGCGTTAAGGAGAGGGCTTCGGTAATTTCTAGCCAAAAAATGGATCATTCTTGTCGATTTTTTGTGAAGTAACTATGATACTTTATTTTTTCAAATGAATGTCATATTAAACTATAATTTTACAAGAATATTTAGTTCTATTTTGGGGTAGATTTATTAAAAACTTCACCCATGGCAACAAAATTAGGCAGTCATGTTTTCGCAAAGACACCGGAAAAGCTGGGAAGAATCGTAGCTGCGTGATGGGTTACCAGAAAAATACAAAACAATCGCTCTTTTGATAGATTATTCGTTTATTCAGGCAGCTTCGTCAAATTTTGGTTTCTTTTTTACGATTTTTCGCAGCATTTGGAAGTTGAAAATCATCAGCGTGATCACACCGGGTTCGTCGCTTAAACGGTGGAGTCTTTTGATTCGGTCCAAACACACTGCGCATCGTAGCTACGTGATGGGGGATCAGAAAAATACAAATAGATACTCGTTTGATAGATTATAAGTTTATCTAGGTAGCCTCGTGGAGATTTTTTTTAAATTTCCTTTTATTCGATTTTTGCAGATTTTTCAATTCGACGATTTGTATAGAAAAACGAGTTTTAAAGATTTGTTTAAAAAAAAGTATCAACAATATTAATGAAATCTCGACGGGACTACCTGGCAAAGAGTGTACAGATTATGTGTTAAAAATTACGAATCGATCGGTCCAGTAGGATTTACGGTACGATGGGCACCGACTTTGAAAACGTTCTTGTATGAAACGCGGATTTTCAAAAATCTGTATCTTTGTCAGTTTTTCCTCGATTGATCCAAAAATTTTACACGATACTCTTGAAAAGATCAGCATTCAGGGAAAAATGTTTAAAACATGTGTTACATAAAAATTAAATAACTAAACCACCCCCCTTATTCGTATCCTTCCACTTCACAGCTAAAAATGATAACTAAACAGGGATTGCATGAGGTCTCTTTGATACTGCTGTTATGAGTAGAATATTTTAAAATGATTAGCAAGGCAAATGATGAAATTTTAAAATGATTAGCAAGGTTGAGGTTTCAACAACAAAAAAAAAAGCCACACTCCGGGAGTTTTGACCAGCTTTCGGCTCAAATACCCCTCTGTGAGTCGTGCCGCGGCCCTACGGAAATGGTTGTTTAACAGGGTCCAGCGGCACATGGCGTGCGAGCGCTGTGAGTAACGCAAAGGGCACAAAGAAAGCGAATCCTGCCACTCGGCGTCACCGGAGAACGGATAGATCGCTCGTTAGCGATGCGAGCAGCAGTTGTATCTCCTCGCGGTCCCTTGACAGCATCGGCCGATTGGCTACTCAGCAGCAGCAGCAGCAGCAGCACCAGCAGCAGTAGAAATCGAAATCGGATTTGCCCGCGGACAACCCGGTTCCCCGGGAGTGCCGGGTAGGTTTAGGAGGTTGACATATCGTAGCCAGCGGTGGCGTTGGTCGCGATAAATTAGTGTCAATTATGAGCGCCAACCATTTACAAAACTGAACCCCCCCTTTTCCCAAACACACCGTCGCACACATGCACATAAATATGTACAATGCTGTGGTGGTGGTACGTTCACCCCTTCATGACGTGACAATGGCATCGAAACAGCAATGGACCCCGAAACGTTCCCCCGTTCCTGTGTGTGCGTGCCCGTCCAGTCTGGTAATCCGTCTGCTTAAAACTTAATTAAATTGCCTTCAACTCTGTATGTTCCACCAAGGGGGGGGGGGGGGGTATGGGATCTCGGGCAACATTGTTGTCACTGCGGTACCCCAGAAACGGGCGTCCCATTCGTTCGGCGGAAGTTCTGTTCCACCGCCGCTGCCGCAGTTTTGGTGGAATTAATTAAAAATGGGTTTTAACCCGTCCCCACCGCCTCTCTGGGGAGGTAGTGTGACAATGTAGTTTGCTACCTTCGCATCTGGGAACAAAAAAAAAAAAAAGAAAAAAAACGGAAATCGTGTGCTGCGTGAAAGGGAACCAGGAATGTAAAGCGGAAGTGATGTGTGGTGCCTAAGGTGACCGAACCAGGGCAGCAAAAGCACACATACACACCTCGTTGTCGCCGACGACGACATCTTTTGGCTTCGGGCTACCAGCGCGATTACTCCGCTCCGTTCTGCTTTGCGGCCGTGAATCATCGGGAAGCGCAAGCGGCTCTGTTACCTCTGGTGCTGGAGTAACCGAGATCGCGCATGGAACAACCTGGCACTTCCTTCGCCCGATAATCAAGAGCGAGCGGGGAAGAGCAACTGGAAGCGAGAAGGGAGCGTGCGGATGCGAAGAATCGGCCTGGACTCAAGAAGGCTAGGATACCTTTGGGGCCGAACTGGCAAGCGTGGTGTGCGCGCTCGCGTTCCACCGTTTGCCATCATTGTTTCAGTTAGGTTTTTTGTTTTGTTTTGTTTTTGCTTTATTTTCTGGTGTTTCGTTCCTTCACTCAGTGTCGTGTGTTGTGCATTCTTCTGCTGTATCTTAGGGCGTTCTACTGCTGCTGCTGCTGCTGCTGCTATCGGTGGTAAACTCATTGATAGCTGAGAACTGACACCAGCGGCGTGGGGGTGCAGATGGCAGCTTCTGTAGAGTTTAGTTTTTTTCTTTCTTTCTTCTTTTCGCTCGCTTTAAGCAACCGGGAACAGTGTAACCGGCTATTGCGTGGTATTGCGGCGAACATCTTGTTGCAGTTCCATTGTTGCTGAACTAAAAACAGGGGATTGGGGGAAGTGAAACGAAATGGAACCGGAAAGACTGACACAACTACTTCCGGCACAGACCGGCAATTCTCTCTCTCTCTCTCTCTCTCGTTCGCCTTCCGGGGACCATCTGCTTAACCAGTGATTTCCATTACCGCTACCGAACCGAGCGCGCTTTGCATACCTTGCAGGCGCTGCACTGTGTTGTAAGACTGTTATTGTGACTGCTGCTGCTGCTGCTGCTGCTGCTGGCACATCCATTGTATGAACTACTGCAAATATTGCGAGGGATGAACTCCAAGTAAGGGGGTGGGGAGTGGCACTGAATGGCTGTGGGTGTGTCAAGCGGTTGTGAGCCACCCGATCGGTATGCAATAGCAAACCGATTAGTGACAGTTCAAGAGAGGCCGAGCGCGTGTGCAACTTTCCGCTTGCTTCCCGTTTTTGTACCGCAATGGCAAGCGGACAAGAAATGCTGAGTGTTGTGGTGGCGTGCCGTGCGTACGTGCCACTGACCGAAGGCATCCAAGCTTTCTCTCTCTCTCTCTCTCTTGCTCTGCTGTCCAATGGAGCGACGTGCGACCAGTCAACGAGCGCCTTCAGAGGGAGAGCGAGGCAGCGAGGAAGAAAGAAAGAAAAATGATCACCGTTTGATGAGATCGATGTCCCCCCCCCGAAACCGACTACGATGATGACGACGACGACAACGATGGCGACAACGCAACACAGCGCCATTCAGCAGCGGCTGTCGGTTTTGTGGACGTACGTTTTGTGGTCCACGTTGCTGCTGCTGCTGCTGTGTGCATTCTGGTATGACTCTGGCTCTTGGAGTGGCGCCGGACGATCGGTTGCAACGAGCTGCTTTCGGTGGGTCAGCGAGCGAGCAAGACGGTTCGAACCATTGGGCGTTCTACACAGAGCATACGAACTGACAGTTGAAGTTGATTGATGATTTGAGGTATGTCAATTTTGCGAGAGGGGGAGGCTCACAATCTGGGCGTGCCGGGATTCCAAGAGGTTTGCAACCCCAAGCCCCGAACGGCGCACTGATAGATGGCTGATGAAGTTATTTCGTTGAGATAATTGAATTACCCCTCGGGGGAGAGGGGAACGGGAGACGGCGGATGGCGGAGAGATCACATCCGCTCCCATTTGTAATCCGAGGGACTGTCGTTTTTCTTTGGAAATCGGTCGAATCCACGACCCACGACATGGCAGGATATTATTGCGTTTGTTCTGGACGATACGAGGATACTGGAGGACGCGTTCCTCCGTTGCATCCAGCCGGTTGGGTTATCAACTAGCGATTTTCGGACATTTCGAGCCTTCAAACGCTTTGCTTTGGAGTGGGGTTAACGAGCGTTTCCTTAAGGGGGACCTTCGGGGTTTTCGGTCCAAAAAAAGTCCCGTCTTTGACGATTTTTTGTGACGTAACCATTCAACTGTATTTTTTCAAATAAATGACATGTTACTCTATTACTTTTGAGAAATTTTTGGTATTGTTTTGAGCCACATTCATTGAAAAACTAATCCATGCCATCAAATTTTGGTTGGCATGTCGTTGAAAAGGTACTTTTAACGGTGCCCATCGTAGCTACGTGACGGGTCATCTGAAATATACAAATGGATACTCGTTGGAAAGATTATAAGTTTATCTAGGAAGCGCCGGAGAGTTTTTGTTCAATTTTCAATTTTTCGATTTTTGGCAGATTTTTGAAATTGAAAAAGTGATGCGTTTTGTCATTTTGCCTAGAAACACGATTTTTAAAGATTTGTTTAACAAAAAAGTATCAACAATTTTCATGAAATCTCGACGAGGCTACCTGGCAAAAAGTGTACAAATTATGTGTTAAAAATTTCAAATCGATCGGCTCAGTAGTTTTTACGGTACGATGGGCACCGACTTTGAAAACGTTGCTTTTTGGGAAACGCTTTTCAAAGTATCTTTCAAAAATCTAATTTTCAAAAATCTGTATCTTTGTCAGTTTTTCCTCGATTGATCCAAAACTTTTGCACAGTACTCTTGAAAGGATCAGCTTTCATGGAAAAATGTTGAAAACATGTATCGCAAACCAAAATTAAATACTGAAGTCCCTCCTTAAGGACCAAACCAAAAAGAAAACAAATATACCATCTTCCCTCAAAGCAACAGCGAGACATGCGATTGGCGTAGCAAAAAGAACGTTCCACACTTCATTTCCTTGGCTCAGTGGCTATCAATATCTGTGGACGTAAGCAAGCGCAGGACTTGTACGTTAGTGGTGGTTTGAAGAGCAAGCTTAGACCCTAAAAATAACCAGCTTGTGCAACCGCTTCTCCAGGTATGAGTCAAAAACCCCAAAATGCAGCCTGCGGGCAGCGAGCGATACTTTTTTCTACGCTCTCAACACATCCAAATTCATCCAAATGGTAACCGAGTACCGAAAAAAATTTTGATAAACTGATTTTAAAATTGGATGAAATTCCCGACGATTTTTAGGTTTTAGTCAGTAAAATTCTAACAAAAATGAAAAAAAGATAAGGCCTTTTTATCTGTGTTGCGCAGTGTATTTTGTTTTTGCCTCACCCTGTATTGATATAAACACCGTCGCACAGCACCAATCATCTCTCCCGTTCAGCCACGCATGTGTGCGCTCTGATCACTTCCTCCCCCCCCCTTTCTCTCTCTCTCTCTCTCTCCCCAAAATGCGAAAATGGAAATTCCAGCGCAAAACTCTTGCCTGCTCTTGCCGAGCTTGCCTAGCGTTGACCAAGGGTGGGGCTCACCTCGCACTCCCCGTTCGCCAGAAGAACGTTCCTCAAGATAAAAGTTCATCCTTTTCCTCTCGAAAAGGAGCGGCTCACCGGCAGCAGCACGGGCGCGGGCACACACATTCGCACCTCGGAGATCGTCGGAGTCCAGTCCATGACCGGGGCCTAAACCTGAACCTGAACCCTGGCCTGGGCTGCAGCACATGGAGCAACAAACGGCTGCCGTTTCGTTGGCAAACAATCGACCACCCCGCCCCCCCAATACAGTGTTGACCGATACACACCCGCATACACACCCGCACACACACACCAACACACATATGGGGCTAAGTTTGGAGTGATGATCTGTGCTCCGAATTCGTCCGAACCATCGAAGGCGCAGAGAGCTGAGACAAGGCCAAGGCAAAGGCAGTCGGTCAGGCGGGTCTTGTCAACTTCTTCACTCCCTCACTCGCTCTCTCTCTCTCTCTTTCCGACTGCCCACCCCCCCGCCCAGGAAGAGGGTGCCTCCTGTGCCAGATGCTAGTGTGGTGGGCTTTGTGGTAGCAGAACAAGTGCTAGTGGTCATCGGAACGGCGGGGGTGGTGATGGTGAGGGGGGGTGGTTGGTTTAGATTTGTTTTCCCTCCACTCTACCACCACCACCGTGGGTTCCCTGTCTCTTCCCCCTCTGTGTGCACATCAACAAAAGCACGGGGCCTCGAGGAAGAAGGAAGAGGAACTCGAGAATTACCCCCGAGAAGGAAGGAACTACCCTCCCTCAACCCCTGTGCGGGAAGGAAACTGGGCTGGGCCGGGCCGGGCCGGGCCGGAGGCCGGAGAAGGTTTGTTAAGATGATTCACCGAGACGGATGATTGTGGGTTTTCTGACCCTGACCCCACCCCAGCGCGCCCCACCCCGCTGCAACCCTGCCTTTCATTTCCTGCTTTCCCCGGTCATCACCTTGTGAGTTGATCCTTAGTATTTCCCTTCACTCTCTCTTTCTCTCTCTCTCTCTCTCTCTCTCTCCTGGTGGCTGGCTGGCGTGATTCGTCCAGCTGCTTGGTATCGTTTTCCACCCCCACCGAGAGAGAGAGAAGGGATGGAAAGGATAAGGGATGATGGGGAATGGGGGGGGGGGGGGTGGGGAGAACCCTTGAGTGGCCGAGTGGCGAACTCTTGTTTCGTGTTCTCTTGATCCCACAAACTAGCTGACCTCTAAGTGGGTGGTGGGTTAGCAATCGTTTGCTCACTGCCCCCCCTCTGCCTCTCTCTCTCTCTCTCTCTCTCTCTCTCTCCTTTTGTGTTTCTCTGTCTGTGTGTGTATGTGTGTGTTGGTGTGCCTGTCTGTGGGTATGTGCGTCTTGCCTCTTAAGAAAAGGAATCGACTGGAAAAGTACTCTTCAGTAGCCGGCAACCACCCCCTCCCCCGCCCCGGAAAATGCGCTCGAGCTTCAAGCCTTTATTTTTTTTTTCTTCTCTTCCTCATCCTCCTCCTCCTCCTGTGTCCTATTGTCTGTGTGCGTGCGTGCGTGCGTGTGTGTGCGCGTGCAAAGCGGGAATGGAAAATGGGTTAGGAGGTGGAATGGAGGCGCACGGTACCGAAATTCGTTAAAATGGAACGGTTGGCAGCAGTCTCTTGACTTTTCAATTTATCGTCCCCAAATGGGCGGTCGCGACGTCGTCCTACCCGGTGCACCCTCGAACCCAGAACGAACAACAGCGGCAGCTTCACGGTCAGGGAGGGGGGGGGGGGGGGGTGGCTCAGGGTGGGCAGAACAGCAGCAGCAGCAGCAGCAGCACAATAATGGATGTCCTGTTTGCCGCGTGCCATCGCTGCCGTAGCGTGGGGCGTGCAGTCGGCTGTGAAATCAATCCGTGGGGTTTGATTCACCCCCCCCCCCCCCAATTCACATGTTTGAGAGGGGATGAATGGGGGGCGAATAAACAGAAACTGAAAACAGCATTAGCCTCACGGTTCAACCGGAATTAAATTTGTTTTCCACGCTGTCCCGGGGTGGATAGCTCCCCCCTCCCCCCCCCCCCCCCGGGGCGGGGGGGTTGAATGATGCTACTGCTGCCCGCACCTGTGCCGCTTCGACGCGCACTCCGATTGGACTCGATTGGTGGCTGGTGGCGAAACCTTCGAGAACACTCACGCCACGGGGAAGTGGGACGGGACGGAATGGGGAGTGAATCTCGAGAAAACCCCAAGGTGCCCCCCCGCCCACCTTTTGAGAGGTTGTGGCGCGTGCGATCGGCTACCGAACCGAGTAGTCAATCGGGCCAATTCCGTCAGTACCGAAAGCTGAGCGCCCTCGAGCTTCGTTGTACCTTGTTAGCTAAAACACGGCACCCCCGGAGCCGTACGGGTATGTGTGCCAGTGTGTGTGTGCCAGTGTGTGTGCTTGACATCGCATTACATTGGAGTCCATTTGGAGAACGCTTGTAAATCGATAACGAACACGAACCCCCCGTCCCCCGTACGCCCAAGCACGAGCACGGTAGCTCGGAAGGGGGTGTGGGAGCTGGGGATCTTTTCTCGTACCAGCAGGTACCGGTGGGGGTGCGTTTGATGGGCAAGCGTGTGCAACCGGAGAAGAAACTCCACGCTCCAAAGCGCCACGCTACTTAATTATCGAGGTTCTCGAGCTCGCCACGCCCCAGCTGACCCGGCATTTGCATGAAAACTGCTGATGACGCCCCCACCCCTCGCCCGCCCCGGGGGTGGGGGGGGGGTCATTAGCCACACTACTAGCCCTTTGTGCAGAAGGGGTTACGCGACGCGCGATTTCTGCGCGACACCAAATTTTCCACGCAATTTACTCTCGATTCGCCCACCCCCCCGCCAAGAGGTCAGCATTCCGCGTGATCCGTGGTACCCCCGCTGATGGAGTTTACCCCCAAAAAAAAAACCAAAAAACAATAACGATGAAAGAAGCTGGTCCAAGTCGGTCCCTAATTGCTCGTGGTGACGCAGCCAGAAAGCAGCCGGACCCGACTCGAATCGACTCGGCTCGGCGGCGATTGCACAGTCAGCCCTGCCGGGGTTGCATCAGTTGCAGCGGCTAGACGGTGCCGGAAGGAAGCGGCGCCTTGAAATTAGCCTTTCCCAGCACCGAGCAACGGGCGTGGTGTGGATTCTGTGCAGATTCGAACAGAGAGAGAGAGAGAGAGAGGGAGAGACGACGATGACGACGACGAAAGAGAGGAAAGAGGAGGTTTTGCCGCACGGGAAGGAAAGTCTGCTGGTCTGGTGTCGCACGTTACGCTGTAGAAGTGAGGGTGAGGGTATTGCACGAATCGATCCGGGCATTCGCCCGGCGGCCCCCCGGCGTGGTGCAAAGCTGTCGTCGTCGACCGTCACTGCCAAACCGGTCCCGGGAACGGTCAAACAATATGGCCGTGTGGCACACTCTCTGTGTGTGTGTCTGTGTTTGGGGGGGGTGGGGGTTGAGTGTTTGTGTTTGGTTTGTCTGGCGTTGCGATTGGAAGCGTTCGATTGTCAGCGGTTTTTGGGGTCAGTGGTCGATCGACGGGGAATGGGGACCGGGGACCGGGGACCGGGGACCGGGGATGGGGACCGGGGACCGGGGGGACCGAGAAGGAGCTTTCGGAACTTACTAATAGCTTCGCGCTGGCCGTGCACGAGACGCAAAAGGGTGAACAGCAGGAGTGCGGACGAGGAAGAGAGAAGCCAAAAGGAAGGGGGCGGGGGGGGGGGGGGATGGAAGGGGCGGGAGTTTGTACCTCGGTTGTGGGTCACAAACTTTCGCCCGCCCGCTCGCCCGCTCGCTTCTGTGGCGCACAAAGTTTCATCTCGGTGTGGCATCGCTCGCTGTAACGCGTCCCTCCCCCCCACCCCCCGGTTGTTCCTCCTTCCTCGATGGTTTCTCCCACGCTTTTACGCTCCCCCTCCCGGACGAGTGGTTCCGCTGCTTAATGTGCTTGAAAACTAATAGAAGAAAGCCGGATTCGGACCGGTCCCGAGGCGGAACCTTTTTGGTTTTTGCGGTGGCTCAGATGTCCTTCGAATGCTGCTTCGTGTGTGTGTGTGTGTTGGGTCCACCGGGGGGTTGAAACGATGACAAGAAAACTCTCCTCTCAGAAAAGCACGGTCCACTGGTGCGGTCGAATAGCGGGCCGACAAAAAACGGGGCGGGGAAAACTATTTCTTGCCATTAGATTTTTCCCAACATTCTGGGGTGGGGTGGGGGCGGAAGAAATTGCGGTTCTCTCAACACATACGCACGCACACACACACACACACATATGCACACGCCGAGGGGTAGTGGTCCCTGGTTTTACGGGATGAATCTTCAATCAGGCTTTTCCGGCGGTTCTTTTTACCGTGCCCGGGCGCATCCCTTCCTCTTTAGTGTCCAAGGGGTGGCGGGGTTGCTAAAATGGAAGACGACGGTTTACGTTTTGGATCGGCAAAAATCGGCAAAGCAAAAGCGGTCAGGTACGGCACGCCAGATGGGAAGCTGGGCGACAAATCGCAATAAGCAACTTCAAATTTGTGTCTCATTTGACAGACTCGCACGTCTGTGAAGGGGGGGTGGCTTCGGTATTTATTTATTTTTGTGACACATGTTTAAAACATTTTTCCCTGAAAGCTGATCCTTTCAAGAGTACTGTGTAAAAGTTTTGGATCACTCGAAGAAAAACTGACAAAGATACAGATTTTTGAAAGATACTTTGCAGAGCATTTCCTAAAAACCAACGATTTTTCCAAGTCGGTGTCCTTCGTACCGTTAAAACTACTGGGCCGATCGATGTGAAATTTTTAACACATAATCTGTACACTTTTTGCCAGGTAGCCCCGTCGAGATATCATTAAATTTGTTGATACTTTTTCTTAAACAAATCTTTGAAAATCGTGTTTTTAGGCAAAATGACAAAAAGCATCACTGTTGCAGCTTCAAAAATCTGCCTAAAATCGAAAAAATGTAATATCAACAAAAACTCAACGGGAATACCTGGATAAACTTATAGTCTTTCTAACGAATATCGATTTGTATATTTCGGATGACCCGTCACGCAGCTACGATGGGCACCGCAAAAAGTACTTTTGCGACGACACGCCTACCAAAATCGGATGCCAGGGATTAAGTTTCCAATGAATGTTGCTCAAAATAATACCAAATATTCTTGAAAAAATGTAGAGTAATATGCCGTTTACTTGAAAAAAATACAGTTGAATGGTTACGTCACAAAAAATCGTCAAAAACGAACCACTGTTTTGGCTCGAAAATTCTTTTAGTCTGTGGTCAATGTCATTGATTGCTAATGATGTTGGTTTTTGGGAGGCGTTGGTAATTTCTATGGTAGTATTAGTATTTGTTGTGTATTTGGACACCAAAACAAAAAAAACCAGTTCATTCATAAATTCAAAACAAGACTGTTTTTCAAGAGTAGTAAACCAGTCACTTTTAACAGACAGTCTTTGATGGTGGCAAAAGTGGAAGAAGCGATTGAGCGTGACGTTATCCGAACCAGGACCGCTGCCTAGCGCTGTCTATCATCATTTCGCCCCCTTCCCAATCGTCTTACCTCCGTCCGTACTGCTACTAAATATTGACGCACCGACCTGGGTCGTTTGGTTTAGAGCTGATTACTTCCACTACCACCTCGACCGTAGTCCGTCCGGTAATCCGGTCGGTTCCACCACACCGAGCTTTCGAAATCTCAAAGGTGACGCCCGGCGGCGCCGTCGTCATCCTGCCGCTCTGCGCAAAAGTCAATGTCGCGAGCAGTGGCTGCCGGGGGAAGGTAAATAAAAATCCAACAAAAAATAACGCCACCACCTCTGTCCTCTGGCCCCCCGAAAGCCGTCGATAAACAGCTCCAGCTAGCTAGCTAGCTGCTACTAGCTGGTGCTGCCGGTGCTCGCAATGCATCACGTCCCGTGATTATCAAACATAATTTCAAAAATACACATTTACTCTACCATCGCTTTCACTTTCTTCACTTTTCTGATCAGCGAGCAGTAGCACAGCTACTACTTCTTCCCCATGCCACGACACGCCACAAAAAACCGTCGAACCGTCCTTCCTGGCGGGTGGCAGGTGCAAAAAAAAAAAAAAAAAAAAAAAAGAAGCGCCTTGACGATGGCACACGGGCACGGGCACGGGCACGGGATGATTTGATGTGCCAGTCGCCTCGAAGGAGGGGCCAGGCGTTTGATCTGTTCCCGGGATTCTCCTGGAGCTGGGCCCGCAAAATTTGCTCACCAGTTCCGCCAGTATTTTCATGCTGCACCACCTGCTGCATCCCCCACGTTACCGGAAAATCAAACTTTCATTTCAACCACACAGCCACACCCAGATCTGGGCGACGCACGTCACACGTCGGACCTCCTTCCGGGGTTCGGTCGGTTTGTAGCCGGAAACAGGGTGGGGGGGAGGGGGGGGGATGCAAAATTTTTGGAAAACACACGCCATTATGCGGCAAACCCCGGTATTGCGGCATTGATTGGCCATTCGGGGGTGATGATGATGATGATGATGATGATTTTCTGGCGCGTCGTTTTGTTTTGTGGGCGCCAGACGCGCGACGGTGACAGCTTCCGGTGTGCGTCATTCCGTGGCTCGGTCCGGGTCCGGGTCCGGGTCCGGACTCCGGGTCGTTTGTTGGTGCTGAGTGGACCGATTGTCCTCGTTGCTAATCGGTGGCCATTTTGTGTGGTGGTCCTGCTGCTGCTGCTGCTGCTGCTGCTGCTGCTACTGACATCTTAGCTGGTTGCCCTGGGTGAATCCGGGCGTATCCATGCGCCACCGCACGACCGACCTCCTGGTGATAGACCGCACCGGGCACAGATGAGTGCGCGTGTGTATGTGTTTGTTGGGCACAATCGGAACCAGTACAGATTGCGGTTAACCGCCGGTGAGAAAATTGGAATCCCTACATACTGAGGTATGCCAGGTGCATCTAAATCTCCTTTCGAGCCGATTGGACCACAAACCGCGTGCGAGCGCGCGCGCACAAGAGAGAGAGAGAGAGAGAGAGAGAGAGAGAGAAAATATATGAGGAAGATCATGGCTTTGAAGTCCGGCTGGGCTCTCGCAGACTTGTGTAATAGATTTTTGTGGTCAGCAGCCATCCATCCAGCTAGCAACAGGGGCCGCGAGAGATTGTTCCAAGCGACCGGTGACCATGGTGATACCGTGTAACTCCCCCCCCCCCCCCCCCCGCGGAACTGTTGATTTGCTGGTTTGCGGTTAACCGGCCCGGGTTACTACCTCGGAAACGAAATTGGACTGGAAGCAAAAAAACCTCAACAAGCCGCACCGCTCCGATGATGTGACAGGTTGGGCCCTGAAAGTCCCGCAAGAAGCGCCCGGGGCGCAATTCATTCCGCACTCGATCTCGCACTGGCACTTTGTCACGTCATTAACGGCATGAAGGTGGGCACGTCATCCAGCATCCAGAAAAGAATTCCCCACGATGCGGCCTAAATCCTGGAAAAATCCGGATTTTGAGGCTTAATTAAAAATTCCGTTCCAGTGACTTAGTTTTTTCGATTTTTTGGCTCAAACCAAATCCTTTTTTTTTAATAAAAAAAACAAACAAAACAATTTCATCAATCGAAGTGTTGCCCATCGACAGGGCCACTACTTTTTAACTATGTTTTGTGTAAATTTTCGAATTCCATGTCGAAAGAACTCCACATCTTTTGAAGCATTTTAAGCAACTATCCATTCTTTCGACACTTTCGCCATGAAACCGACCTTTTTGATTTGCGAAAAAACGCCTTTTCTTGGAAAATCGAAAAAAAAAATCGTCTCTAAAGTAATGGCAATCGTTAGCTACACATTTCCACTATATCTTGGGCAATTTTTAGATGCCTACCCAATAAAACCGCCAATCTGTACCATTTTTTCAAACATTTCGTAAAAAAGGAAGCGCTGCTCGGCCACACCTGTCCCCCAAAACGATGCACATGAATGTTCAGCTGATAGAGTCAAGGGTGGTGAAGTTAGCCGTAAGTAGTAATTGTTACCAATTGTGGCTTTGTACCGTGTCCTTGGCCGATACTACGCGCGGTGCGCACCATTTTCATCGCGCAAAATTGGCCAATCATTAATTTTTTAAACCACATTTTGCACTGCATTTCAGTGAGAGCATGCCCACCGTAACTTCCAGTAGGCATTCGATGCGAATCGGCCGCCGATTTGTTTGAGATGGAGACATAAAAATTAACGATGTCGGTGAATAGCAGTTTTTAGGGAACGGAACTTGCCATTTTAATCGCAATTAGAATATTTGGTATAGTGTTGAATTAGAGAAATTGCTCATTGATTATTGTTAATTGCATTTAACAGATACCTAATGAGCAAAATAAATCACATAGACTGACTTTACAGCTTCATTTGGCGTAGATATAGCATTACAACGAAAAAGTCAAACATACGGCTCGTCCGTCCTCATATATGTAAAAAAAAAACGAAAAAGTCGGTTTCATATGCATACACCTGGTATTGATGACAACGTTTTCCAGAAATAGTGTCATCAGTTTCCTGGTGTTGGTGTACCTGAACCTTCTGTGTCTGTAACGTTAAAATTTCCGCTTCCTAATCTTTGAAACCAGTAAACTTTTGCGTTAGAGCATATTCACCGTAAGCTTACGCCAACAAACGGGTATTTTCAGCGACAGGTTTTCTTTATAACAGCCTTTTTTATATCTTTTATTCATACTGCCCCGCAAAAAGAGACTTTTCAGAACCAAAACTCGACATTTTCAACTCAAGAAAAAAAATAGGTTACATTCAATATTAAGAGAAGTTACATATTGCTTTTTAATGGTATTTAGTTCAACTTTAAAACGCCATAACATACGGGTCTGTGAACCTTCCTCAAACAAAATGGCGCCATCTTTACCTAGGAATCGAAAAAAAAACTAAGTTACAGTTCTAATAATGATGACTGAATTGACTTCGCTTAAACTTTTGGAAATTAAAAGCATCACGCGCACCACGGGACCACACGGGGGGTGGGGAGTGGAGCTCGGAAAACTCGGGTGAGATAAATCTTAGCAGCAGTGTACGCAGCCATGCCAGCGCCCGTGGAACCGGGATAAGTTAAAGTTGAAGACGGGGATGGTTCTCCGCGGGGCGCGATAAACTCCACTGACACTGCCTGACACTTCATTATGGTTGGCCGCGGTTGGTTGCGGTGCTAAGCAACTTGATTAGGATCGAAGAGCGCGCCGAAGCGTTGGACAGGTGATATGAAGAGGGGTCGGGCACTACGGGCGACGACACACATGGTAACCAACGATCGGGTTAGAGTCGATTATACAACAAATTTTAATATCTCGTTAGGTTGTTGGCCGTGCCGGGAAGCGAGGGAAGGGGCCAGATTTATGCTCCCGGAGAGACACGGGCACATGGTACATCCCTGGGGTGGGGTGGCGGGGACGGGGGGTGGGTGGGTGACATCTTTCCACGAACCGACAAGACGACCCTAAGGGACCGAAGGAAACTACTTGGAGTTATTTGTTTGATATTTGCAACATCCTCAACCTCCTCCCCCCGTTCCCTTTTATCTACCGGAGCACGAGCGTGTAGATGCTGATGCCGGGTGGACCCAGGTCAAAGTTGCCGGTGTCGGACCATCCAACCGGAGCGTAAACGGTTGGCCCGCCGGCCCACCACCGGCAAACACCATCAAACAAGGGTGCTTGCTTGGGCGGCATAGGTGAGGAGCAACTATTTGCTAGTTCGGTTCGCTTGATCTCGACAACCCCATGCCCATGGAAACGTTGAAGCGTAGTTGTTGGTCTGCCTTGGATCGCTTTTTTGGAGGGGTTGGGAGACTTTCAGCAGCGCCGTGAATCACACCGATTGCCAGCTGTTTCCCCGTTCTGTTTACTGTGTTTGCTGCTGCTGCTGCTGCTGACCTGCGTTTAGCCAGGCGTTATGAATGCTGCGCGTGGTTTCATGGTTGTTCGCGATCTCACATTTTTTAGTGGCACATTTTTTTGTGACACATATTTTATGCATTTTTCCCTGAAAGCTTAATCCTTAATCAAGAGTATTGTGTAAAAGTTTTGGATCAATCGAGGCAAAACTGACAAAGATACAGATTTGTTAAATCCGCGTTTCATACAAGGCTCCATGCAGCTCACTACTTTGAAGAGCGTTTCCCAAAAAGGAACGTTTTCGTACCGTAAAAACTACTGGACCGATCGATTTGAAATTTTTAACACATAATATGTAAACTTTTGGCCAGGTATTTCCGTTGAGATATCATTGAAATTGTTGATACTTTTTTTTTAAACAATTATATAAAGCTCGTTCTCTATGGCAGAATCGCAAAAAGCATCACTTTCCCAAATTCAAAAATCTGCCAAAGATCGAAAAATTGGAATATCAACAAAACCTTGACGGGGCTACCTAGATAAACTTATAACCTTTCTAACGAGAATCGATTTGTATGTTTCAGATGACACGTCATGTCGCTACGATGGACTCCGTAAAAAGTACCTTTTCCGACGACACGGCTACCAAAATTTGATGCCACGGATAATGTTTTCAATGAATGTTGTTCAAAACAATACCAAATATTCTTCAAAAGTAGTAGATTAATATGCCATTTACTTGAAAAGATAAAGATGAATGGTTACGTCACAAATAATCGTCAAAAACGGGCCTTTTTATGGCCCGAAAATATCCTTAAAACCGCTAGACGAAAGTGACAGATATTTCCGTCGTGAAATTTTCTAGGGCTACATTTTCCCCAGATTCTAGAATGTGTGTGCTCAAGGTCAAACTGGTCTGTTGATGTTTGCGAATTGACAGATGAATCTGGCTTGTAAAATGAACAAATTGCATGCCTGTTTCTAGGCCCTAGATTCTAAACAGTGTCGACGCAAGGTAAAAGAGCGAAGGCCAAGGGGTGGTAGGAATGATATTGGCTCCATTCTCGAACGTTGAAACAATCTGTGCAAAACCTGTGGAGCCGAGCGTCACCTTTTCTCTTAACATCCCCGCAAAGCTAGTCACAGAGTGACAGGTGTCTTAATGATCATCTAGAGCCATAATGACTGAACTACTGCTGCTGCTGCTGCTGCTCCATACGGTGTGTTTGTTACTTCATCTCCTGCCTCATCCGTCCCTTGACAAGCGGACGAGATCAGACACCTTCGACTCACAACACGCACACACACCAAGCGATTATCTGGTTTGGGCGCGCAGGAAAAGAAGACCTTTTGAGGAGCACAGTCAGTGTCGGCCTCTTGCTTGGGTTTCACGGTCCGCTACTCGTACTCCAAAACCGAAGCGTTGCTTTATGCGAACCAGCCCACAATCTTTATAGAGTAGACGAGAGAGATAGGGAGAGAGAGAGTGAGAGAGAGAGAGTAAGAGAGAGCGAAGGAGGGCATAATCAAATGGTCTGTATGCAAATTGCGATTAATAAACTCCGCGGCTAAACGGTCGCCACGCGACGTGACGTTGGAGTTGCTGGATACCGCTGGATGGCTCCTGGTGGCTCCAACACACCCCCACCCCGATCAGCATCGGCTGGCGCTGAATGCTAATGGGGAGCAGATTTTTAGGGGGAATGGATTGGCCACGGATGGCGGCAACCGGCAGTAGCAGCAGCACGTTTCTTCTTCCTCTCTCTCTCTCTCTCTCTCTCCTTCTGCTTGTTCTTCTGTTCTTTCCGGAATCATCATCTTCTATCATTTACAGCAGGCGGCAGGCAGGCAGGCAGGCAGCCACGACCTGTGTCGGAAATCGGAAGCGATTTCGGTTTCGTGGCGTCATGCCTGCTTCCAATCCATTATTCCAAGCGGAGAAGAAGCGGTGCTGTGGGTGCTAAGATGTGTTAGCCTGGCGCGAAGATTGCCAATGGTCTAAGATCCTGCGGGGGGGGGATGGTGTGGGAGGGTGTGGGAAGGTGTCATGCCCGAGCCCGTTAAGGGGCAGAAGCAATCGAAAAGCTGCTGCTGCTGCTGCTGCCGTGCTCGTGTTGGTGTAAACGCTAGAGGCGGCATGTGTATAGGTGTGTGCGTCTAATTGCATCATATATATTTACATAATCAGATTGGATTATGCTCTAATTTTAATCTATTTTCTCGCTCGTCCCTTCGGCCAGAAGTGAAGGTGGCTAGGGCCACGTCTTGTCGCTTGTTGTTTCGTTGCTTCTTTACTTACTGCTGCTGCTGCTGCTGCTGCTGCTACCGTTGTTGTTGCTGTGCTGTTTTTCTCGTGCATCGTATGGAGTAAATATTTCCACACTCTGTACCCTGAGGGTGGTTGAAGACGGTACGCGTAAAACGCGGAGTAAGTAAGCGCCGTCGCCGGCTGTTCGCGTGACCAAGGCACCAAACCTTTGCTTCGTTCCCTCTTGTGTGGGTGAATGTGTGTGTTTTCTTTTATGTAAAAAAAAGGTGGAAGAGAAAAAAAATTAAAAAAACCTGCTCGAAGAAAGGACAGTTCGTAAGCACATAAAACACCCTCTCCCCCCCCCTCTGTGTCTCCGGGACAGCATTAGGAGATAGGGTGAAAGTGTAATGGCGGTCCGTATCCTGCCGGAGCCTTCGTTCCGCACTTTGCGCACATTTATCCTCTACATTGGAGCGAGCTCGCTTCCGCTAAATGATTAAGGGGTTGCGGAGGGGGTGCATCATAATATCATTTAATTATTTTGTCGTCAGCTCCGGTGCCACCGGTAGGCAGGATGTAGTACGACCTTCACCACTAGCGCAACGCAACATTCGCTTGCTGCTTGCCTGAGCTCCTGGTGCTCCAAACGGACCACCCGGAGCGAATATCCCCCGCGTTTATCCCCTTAACGTGAGGCAATTCATTCTCGGCACTCGTTCTCGTCTACGATTATTTTTCCGTTTTCTTTTTTCTTCTTTTTTCAGGCGACGATCTTTTGTTGTTTTTTTTTGCTGTTGGTTTTTTTGGTCTCCTTTCTGCAATCCATACAATGGACCTACTCCTCTCCTGGACCATACTGTGGGAGTGGTAGGTAGTGGTGGGCTAATGAACTGCTCGCTCGTTGGTCAGTGGTAGTGACTAGCTAGCGGTAAAGTGGACCCGAGCACAAAAAAAGGGGAAGGGAGCACTAGAGTACGGGTTGTTTTGTGGCATTGTGGGTTCAAACGTCACGCCACGCCACGATCGTCCACGGACAGGACAAGAGGAGATGGAAAAGAGCACGGGTGTACAGGTGGCTCAATTTAATTTCCATTCCCGTAACCGTAATGCCGGACGGTACCGGGCCACTGTTCCGCGGTTAATTGTTGCTGCTACCGGCGAGGAGGCAGGGCAGGCAGGCAGGCAGACATGCCAGCGGAATCGAGTGGGCGGAATGGTCTGTTAATCTCATCCTGCCAGCAGGGGCTTGAGGCTGCTCGTCCCGAACCCGATCGTAATTCCCTGGGCTCATAATCCAATTCGCCGACACGAAATCCAAGGACTGGCCCTCGGTCACCGATACGAAAATGGCACTTGCCTACTGGACACCTACACCCACAGTCCTCTAGTCTTTTTCTCTCTTCCCGTTTTTGCTCTCCTTTTACCGTTTTTACGCGTTCGGACAATCGGGACGGGGCTCCGGGCGGGCAGGAGAGATTGAACCTCCGGTGAGGTGTTTTATAGTGGGTTCAGGGATGGACGGGACGGGGACAGAGTGTAGTACCGGTGGCTCAGGCGCGGTCATGTTCCAACGCCTAGCGGTGTCATTGATGCTGGAATGAGAACTCAGTTGATCATCGTGTTTGTGAGGTAGCAAAGAAAGTGCAAAAGCAGTGAAGCGACCCCCGCCATCCCTCCCACCCTGGAAGCGACGCTGATCTTTCTGCAACGATATAGCCTTTTCTTTCTATAAATTGCTTTTATTGAGTCTAATATACTTATTAGACAGTACAAAAGGATCATGTTCGACGATTTTTTGTGAAGTAACAATTCTACTTTATTATTTCTAGGGAATGTCATATTAAACAACAGCTTTTGAAGAATATTTAGTTCTATTTTGGGGAGCATTCATTGAAACATTTCATCCATGGCATCAAATTTAGGCAGTCGTATTTACGGTGCCCATCGGAGCTGCGTGATGGATCATCAGAAAAATACAAATCGTTTCTCGTTTGAAAGATTATTAGTTTATCCAGGTAGTCCCGTCAAATTTTTGTTGAATTTCCTTTGTTTTTCGATGTTTGCCAGATTATTGAATATTGGAAAGTGATGCTTTTTACGATTTTGCCAAAAAAAAAAACACCTAGTTTTACATAATTATTTAAAAAAAAGTATCAACCATTTTTATGAAAACTCGATGAGGCTAGCTGGCAAAGGATGTACAGATAATGTGTTCAAAATTTCCTATGCCTTTGAAATGTCTGCCTTTTTGTGACTTTGAAAGAGTTGTTTTTTTGGAAAACACTGTTCAAAGTAGCAAGCTACACAGAACCTTGTATTAAACGTGGATTTTCTATGACTTTTTGTCAGTTTTACGCTGTAGTTTTCTCTAAATCTATAACTTTTTGTCAGTTTTGTTTTGATTGATCCAAAAATTTTCCCCAAAATGTTCTTGAAAGGATCAACATGCACGGAAAAAGTGTAAAAATTATATGTCACCCAAAAATTGAATTTCGATTACAAACCCCTGAAATTATGTCAATTTTATAGAGATGAAGAGATTTGTTTTTTACTGTCCATCATAATCACACCACACAACACTACACCGTGCGTGATCGGGAACAGTATCCATAAATTGCATCGAGCTTATTACCAGAATATCGTGAGCTTGAGGTTTGAACCCACGGCCATCGACCGGAGATCACTATACAAATGGCAGAATGGTCGAAAAACAATTAGACATCAGAGCATAAAGAGTCACCGTCATAAACCGTCGAGCCGAGAGTAACAATTGCTTGACGCAAAAATAAAAGGCCACTAATATGTCTAATGTGACGATGCCAAAAAGGTGGTGAGGTAACAGGAGCAGTGTACGGGGAAGCATCTAATTTTGGGAATAAAAACGGAGGAGTTTAGCGAGTAAAGAGAGCCGAATGGATAACAAGAAATCTAGCGTAGTGCCGTGGCTGCTTGTATTAAACACACATAACAGCCGGAACCGGATTGTAGACGCGCGTCACGTCACGCTCTCACGGTCAATCCTCGTAAATTAAAATCCCGACCGGATGGCAGCAGGTGAGGCAAGTGAACGCAAAACGCGCGAACGCTTGTTGCAGCAGCAAAGGGTGGCAACGAGACGCAAACAGTGCCTAGCCTGAAGCAGCAAAAAGGCTGACCAAATCATCATGAATTTCCTCATGGGGGGTGGGGATGATGAGAGGAAATCACGGGGTGGGCGGGGGTGGGGGAAACAGGGAGAAACACCGAGAGATAAAAAGGAGTCGTGGGGAGGGGGGGAGGGGGGGATTGTGGTCGGTGGATGGATGGTACGGTACGGGCATCGGAGAAAATCGAAACAGTGGCCTACAGGCAACCTTTGGCGTGAATCATCTACCCCATCATCATCATCATCAGCAGCAGCAGCAGCAGCAGCAGCGTCATCGTTGCAGCGCAGGATTATTGTGATCGTTTGTTATGCTTTCGCTCTTCCACCGCCCCGAACCCAATCAGCTAGGGGGTAACTTCAACCCCCCTTTCAGTCCCCCAGCCGCAAAACAACCGTGCAATGGCATCCACCCGGTGGCCCACACCTTTTCCGGCCACTGGTTTTCATGATTTTTTACCCAATGATGCCTCCTTCTCCTCGCTCTCTCTCTCTCTCTCTCTCTCTCTCTCTCTCTCTCTCTCTCTCTCTCTCTCTCTCACACTGTTCTTGTGCTACCATTATTGATATAATCGCGCAAGCAGAACAGAAGGACACGAAGCGAGCGTGGTCAGCGGCTAGCGAGCGTTGCCCGGTGCTTAACAGTAGGGCGACGGCGGACCGGGGGGCTGAACAAAAAGAGGGCTCACCGGGTCACTGAATGGGCAACAAGCCAGCGTGCAAAAGCCAGTAGCCAGAATGAAAACGAACGCCAATCCCCAACCAACGAAGCCTCTTGTAGTGTAGTCCATGGGTTTTTAAGCATGAAACAGGTGGAGCAAGGTGTTGCAGACAGGGAGAGGGTAGGGGGCTGAACCGGGATGTGTTGGTAAACAAAAGCACCATCATCATCGCTCGCTGCAAGGCTCGCGGAAGCGGATCAGTGATTCTTAGCCGCAGGTAGCCGTCAGGGGAATGAAGGGCACACCGGGAAAGACCGACATCATCGAACAACACTCTAAACGCACACATACACACCGACACCCATCGATGTAACTCAATCCCGCCCACCCTCAACGTTCCTACTGCACAATTCAGACACAAGACAGTGCTTGGTCAGTTATTGTTTTAACAATACAACAAGAAAAAAAACGCAGAACGGTTCAATGAAAGATTGCAAAAACCCAACCGATCTCTCTCTCTCTCCCCGGGTGAGCCCCTGCAAGCCAGAGGGCACAGTACGAGTCAAGTCAATTGCTTTATGATATTATGCGCCAGTGAGCGCGGTGGTGGTGTCACTTGGTTGGGCCCGCAGGGCCCGGGCGTGCTGAGTATTTGCAGTGAATGCTGCAAAAATGCGACGACGACACCAAAGAGGCGGTTAAGAAGGGAAGGGAAGGGAAGGGAAGAAGGGCTGGGAAATCATCACCATTCCCCGGAATTTTCCCTCATTTGCATCCAATTTGTGTCGGGCGCATCTCGTGATCCTGCCGCTGCGCGATCCTGAGTATAGCCACAGCGCACATGATGATGAAGTGTACCCATTGGGTGATGGCCATTGTTTTCAGTTTTTATTTGCTACCTCCCCACCAACCCCCCCGCACACTTTTCTCTCGGAGAGGCTGTTGTTCTCCGGTTGGCTCATTACAGATTACGCTGCTGCTGCTGCTGCTGCAACAGAGAGAAGCGTGTGTGGCTCCACATGAGTGCCTCGATAAATTGGCCCTCCGGATGTTATACCTCGAATCATTGCGCAAAACAGCGGCACAGCAGCAGCAGCGGCATGGGCATTTTACCATTGCAGCTGTGTTACCTTGCGTCCACACTGTCTAGAACCTAGGCGAAGAAATTGACGAACCCAGCTTGATCTGTCAGTTCGCGTTAATTTTGTTTGTCACACTTGTTTTTAAACATTTTTGCCTGAAAGCTGATCCTTTCGAGAGTATTGTGTAAAAGTTTTGGATCAATCGAACCAAAACTGACAAAGATACACATTTTTGAAAATTCGCGCTTCATACAAGGCTCCATGCAGCTCGCTACTTTGAAAAGCGGTTCTACCGTAACGTACAAACTACTCAACAGATCGATTTTTAACACATAAACTGTACACTCTTTGCCAGGTAGTCCCGTCGAGATATCATTGAAATTGTTAATACTGTTTTTTAAACAAATCTTTAAAAATCGAGTTTTTAGGCAAAATGGCAAAACGCATCACTTTTTGAAATTCAAAAATTTGCCAAATATAAAAAAAATGTGAATATCAACAAAACCTTGACGGGGCTGCCTAGATAAACTTATAATCTTTCCAAAGAATATCCATTTGTATATTTCAGATGACACGTCATGTCGCTACGATGGACTCCGTAAAAAGTACCTTTTCGACGGCACGCCTACCAAAATTTGATGCCACGGATTAAGTTTTCAATGAATGTTGCTCAAAACAATACCAAATATTCTTCAAAAGTTGTTGATTATTATGACATTTACTTGAAAAAATACAGTTGAATGGTTACGTCACAAAAAATCGTCAAAAACGGGCCTTTTTATGGCCCGAAAATACCCTTAAAACCGCTAGACGAAAGTGACAGAAATTTCCGTTTAGAAATTTTCTAGGGCTACATACATTTTCCACAGATTCTAGAATCATTGTGTACACATGGTCAAACTGGTCTGTTGTTGTATAGGAATTGACAGATGAATGTGGCTTGAAAAATGAACAAATTGCCTGCCTGCTTCTAGGCCCTAAATTCTAAACAGCGTGGGCTCTAGATATCTAGAAAATAAAACCGGTAGATTCTACGGGATCGATTCTAGACAGTGTGGACGCAAGGTTGGACGGCCACGGTAACGCCGCCTGCGGGTTCGTCGCTTGGTGTGCCAGCTGAAGCTTTTCCTTTTCGGGATGCTCGCGGTGGGGTCTTCCGGTTTTTTTTTTCTTTCGTTGTGCGTTGTGCCAAGGTAATGAGGCGAAGCCAACCGGGGGCCGACGGCAACGGAAGCCTATCGCGCAGCATGCTCGCATCCAGCCCGGGCAGTTCGTTCGGCTTGTTGTGCGGGTTTCGATTAGTGCGATCATACCCCAATCTTCCCGTCCCGCACCCTCCCGGTATTGTTGTATTGGGGTGTACCATTACACTGAATGGCCGAGGGAGGTTTAAGAGCTTAGGTTTGTTGAGCGAAGGTATAGGGATGAAGCAAACTTTTCCATCGAACTCGTGCGGGATAAAATTGATGCGGTGGCCTGGAAATTGGAGGCAAATTTTCGTAGCACTCCCGCTCAAAGTTGCACCAGGTCGCGCCCACAACCTGCGTTACGCGCGCTGCAAGCGCGGCATTACATGTTCCAAAAGGCTGTCCGGTTTCGGTAGCCGGCCCTGCTAGGATCCAACTTTTTGAATTAAACGCACCGAGAGGATTAAAGGGAAACGGGGTGAGGGGATAACCGAGGGAGTTGCTCGGTGGAATAATAGAAACCACTCACCCAACAACCGCCCACCATTCGTCTATTCTGTAAAAGAGGATGGGAGGATCGTTCAAGCGGACTGGACTGGACGATCGTAAGAAGAAGAAGAAGAAGAAGAAGAAGAAGAAGAAGAAGAAGAAGAAGAAGAAGAAGAAGAAGAAGAAGATGTCGTACTAGCAGTTGCTTCTACCGCAACCACCGGCCCCGGAGACGGCTGTTCTACACTGCAGTCGTAGCCACCGGCGACAGGAAGTTACCAAGATATGGTGCGGCCGATATAATGCTGCTGCTGCTGCTGCTGCTGGTGAGACGAAGGCAGACGGCAACGCAGCATGACGGGACGACGAAGCACCCGGGCTAGATTGAAGAAGGGCCGACAGAGCGAGCGACAGAGTGAGCGAGCGTGGGAGAAAAAAAAGGCAACCCCGGTAAAAACCCCGGCTCGGTAACCGGGCGACAGGAGAACGACGCGCAAAGTGACGAATGAAGGTGCCCGGTGGCAATGGTGGCGTTGGTGGCGACGGCTACAGCACATTCGTTCTGTCACACCATCCGGAGCGACATGGAAATTTTGCCTACCAACCTCGAACCAACCCTCGAAATCACCACCGGGCGCTGGAAAATATTTCAAAAAAAAAAAAAAAAAAAAAAAAAAGGGACACAGCAGCAGCAGCAGCAGCAACAGCTCCCGGAGTTCGTCGTCGTTGCCGCACAGGAAATGGAAGTTGACCCGTTTCTTTCCACCCGCACCCGCGTTCGGACCGGTTTTCGATCATTCATCCCTTCCGGGGAAACGACGTTCCCCGCTGTCCCCGGCAAGCGGGAAAGTATCTTCGAAAATGAAGTTTAAAAAATGACGACCGGGGAGGAGTCTCTCTCTCTCTCGCATCCCTGTACGCTGTCAACGGGAAACCTCGGGGTGGGGGTGTATGCGGAGGGGGGGGGGGTTGCAAACTGTGTCGACAAGCTGTAAAATGGTGTGGCAATTTTTCTGTTTTTGCTTCCTCTTTTGCAAACGCATCCGTTACTCATTTTTTTCTCGGACACGGGCCCAGGGGGGGGGGGGGGGGGGGCGGTGGATGATCTTCAACAACAGCACAGCACAGCACCACCATCTGGTGCTATCGGAGTTGGAGCAGTGTCCGGGCGTCCGGGAGTAGAAGATAGTTTATTCAGCCTCCATCCCCACTGGCTAGCCAGTGTGGTGTGGTACGGTGCGGTGCGGTTTGTTCCGTTTCGAACAACTGCTCCGAATGTTCAATATTCCATGCACAATAGTGCGTGAGTGTCCGAGGGGGGGGGGGGGAGGGTTGGGGGAAGTGTGGATAAAAATCAATATTTTTCTACTTCTCCTCCTACCGTCGGTCACTCACTGTCGTACATCTCGCGGGACGCGATCGAAGGAAACTCGCTCGAAGTGAAGGTGAGGCAGTCATTTTTGCTGGTGCAGGTTTAGCTCTCTCTCTCTCTCTCTCTCTCTCTCTCTCTCTCTCTCTCTCTCTCTCTCTCTCTCTCTCTCTCTCTCTCTCTCTCTCTCTCTCTCTCTCTCTCTCTCTCTCTCTAGTGGCAGCTGGTAGCCGAGCGCAAGCCGCATTACCGGTGGCAAAAAGCGTTGTGTTCAAACACGATTGCTGCATAACAAGAGTTACGCGCTGTTCGCTGTGTCGAGTCCGCAGTGATATCGTGTAATCAAGCCCAAGGACGCCAGTTATGATGGGTGGTGGTAGAGATGGTGGTCACAGGCGTGGGGGAAAGTAAATATAATTATAATTTCTGATTTCCGTCGATCCACCTTTTACTCTTTTTTTATCTCTCTCTCTCTCTCTCTCTCTCTGTCTCTATAATTCTCTCTCAGCCAACCACTTCATTTGTGAACAAACACATCGTGTTGCTGGACGGTAATTTGTTCCACTTGCCTCTCCACGCTCGTTCGCTGCTGCATGACACCCTGTGCATAGGAGTGCAGTGGGGCGGGTTTTTTTTTTTCGGTATCTGTTGAAACAAAGTAGGATGACAAGGGTGGAAGGAAATGGAAATAAAAAGCAGTAAGCCACATACCCATCAAGCCCCAGCATCAAGTGGACTCCGTGGTTTTCATTCACTAACTCCTTCTTTTCTCTCTCTCTTTCTCTCTCTCTCTGTCTTTAATTGCTGGTTCGCTGTGTGCTACTTTCATGCCATTTAAACTCTGTTTTGTCTTCTTTATCTCCTCATTTTTTTGCTTGTATTCTTCTTCTAATTTTGTATTTTCCTCAACTCTAGTAACGAAAATTGCAGTTATTTTTATAATAGGTACCGGAATTAATCCCTGCGTTTCTTTTAAAGGATGGTGCCATTATTTTTCGAGAAGCCACACCGCCCCATATATTATGTCGTTTTAAAGCATAACTAAATACCTTTAAAATGCAGTAAGTTACTGCTTATAATATTAACTATAACATAGTTTTTTCTCGAGTTGAAAATGTTACGTTTGGTGCCTGAAAAGTCCATTTTGCGGGGAGATTTAAAAACCAGTTTTTCATTTAAAAGAAAACAGCAGCTGAAAATGATTGTTTGTTGGTTTAAGCTTATAGCGAACATGCTGCAAAACAATACAAGCAATGCGAAAGCTGGTTTCAAAGGTTTAGAAGCGAAGATTTTCACGTTACAGGCACAGATCTATCGGATACACCAAAAAACAACGAGAAGATCCAGTTTTCACTTGTATCCTAGACTCAACCCCCCCCCCCCCCTCCGAAAAATGGTGAAACTATTTATAAAGCACGATATCATCAATAAGTGATCGATTGAAAGCGAGCACTGACCTAAGCAAACTGTCAAAATAGGATAACAGCTAACGCTTTACGGAAGGGCTAGTTGCCTAAAATGCTTCATAAAATGAAGATCGCTACAAAAGCCGGTAACTACCTGAAAGATAGGAGAAAGTTGTAGCTAACGACGGACAATACTTTCAACCAGGGTAGTAATATGTTAAATTGTATTCAATAAAAAAATATAAAATAATGCATTAAATAAAAAAAAAACGAAGGAATTAATTCCGTTACCTAATATAAACAACCACAGCAAACAGCCATCGCTCCCGCAAGCAAGCACGCACGCATACCACTGACAGTTGTGCCACTCTGTGCGATGCAAACTTCTTTATTCTTTTTCTTGCGATTCGCTAGTGAATAGATTCCTTTTCCTATTCCTAACTCTGTGGCTCAATTGTGACTTATGTTGTGTCGGATTGTACCGTGAAAATGTGCCGGTACATGACACAGTGGTGTACTAGCTGACTTCTCGTGGAAAAAAAACTGCTTTGCAAGCTAGCTCTCGAATCCAGACGACACGCTCAAGAGTATTAAACCATTTCTCTCTCTCTCTCTCTCTCTCTCTCTCTCTTCCTCTCTTCCTCTCTCTCTCTCTCAATCACATTCTCTCTCTCTCTCCCTCAATCACATTCTCTTTCGCTCTTTTGCTCCCGCCATTGGCATGGTTAAGAAGGACGCCAACAAAACGATAGAATAATACGATCGCCTGGTTGCAACCGACCACCGCAAACCACCGCACCCTTTGCTACCTCCCTCACTCTCGTTTCCTTCCTTTGTCCCCTTCCCGGAAAACGGACAGCAAACAGAGCACACGGCGCACGGAAGGGAGGAAAGGGAGTGATAACGCGCGCGCGCTAATGAGCGATTCGCTAAAAGGTTTCGTTCAATTTTTAATTAGATAATAATGAGATGCTGGCCCTAGACAGGGATATTTCTACCACTCCCCCGCCCATCCCTTGGTATCCTACACACTCCCCTTCCAGTTCAGGTTGGAGTGTTTGCGCCCGGAGGCTGCTGCAGCCTCCGGGATTCGGATTGTTCTTTGTTTCTTTTTCAGTCAAACAAAAAAAATTCCAGTTCACAGTATCCACTGTGTGCCACCACAGCAGCAGCAGCAGCAGCAGTAGAAGCACCATGCATGCCATACATAAGCCAGCTGGTGACCAGCTGGAATGCTGAAAAATGGCTTCATTCGGAATGGAGGCGCCCGGTTGCCGAATGGAGGCGCCAGGAAAAAGAGAGACACGAGAGACCGGGGTGGTAAAAACTAAACCCATCAAAACAAAACCGGCGGCCCGGTGGTGGTGCGAGAGTGTCGAGAATTGAGTCCAGTGCTTGCCCGAGTGACCGTCGCGTTTGGAGTCAAAAGTTTTGATACCGCTGCCGGTGGACGGTGCCCGCGTGACGGTTGATGACTGAAGACGATTAGCGCGCGGGCGCGCACGAGCACGTCTCTACGTGTGTGCAAGGCCGGATGGTTGATGGTATCCTGTGGCGTGAGTGCCGGAATCGGCATCGACAGTTACATTACGAGCAGCAGCAGCAGCAGCAGGAGGCGTGGGGGAACTAAATTTAATTAAAAGTCGAAAACCGGGTATACTAAGGGGGGAAGGGGGAGGATGGGGAAAATGAAAACCCAACAAAACAAATGTGGCAGCAAGCAGGGAGCTAGCTAGCTAGCTTACCGAATAAAGAGTCCGAACGCGATAGTTGGGACCCGTAAATTCATTTATTGTTTATTTCATCTCGTTCCGCACAATGCACAAATGCCCGCGTCTATCCTCTGTGTGCGTGGGGATCTCCGTGTGAGTGTGGCAAGGGGGGGGGGGGGGAGGTGGTAGTGTGTGCATAAAACTCGTAATTTAACAGACGCAAACCATTGACGACGAACGGCTCGACGAATGACGACGTCGCAGAAGGCTCACGTGAGCGCTACTGACAAAATGACTAACTTCGTCCTTTGTCCCGTCCAAACCGAGGCCAACTGCTACCTCTATTTCTTACCGCACCGTAGCTCTCGCGGTGCGCGGTGGTAATTTGGTGTAAATTTTTTATTCCACCATCACGATCAAACGTCTGCCCACGGCTGCTGCTGGTGAAGGTTCGTTGGTTCATTCGTTCGTTTTGGTAGTTGTCTTGCGAGTGATCTTTGCATAGGGTGGCGCGGTGAGGGAGGGTGAAATTTAATAATTATCGCTGGATGAACGGAAAGTGGCTGCCAGTAGCGGTGAGGCGGAGGAATCAACATTGAG
Organism: Anopheles aquasalis; assembly: GCF_943734665.1. Lineage (NCBI taxonomy): Eukaryota > Metazoa > Arthropoda > Insecta > Diptera > Culicidae > Anopheles > Anopheles aquasalis. Next base: position 4,626,338 of record NC_064879.1, read on the forward strand.
GCAGGGGCGGTACGTGAGGTGACAGCAAAATCGCTCCCAACTCGCACCAAACCCAAACAGCCTCCCTGGCGAGCCTGTCGCATTTCTTTAGTTTTTTTTTCCGGAGATGGCCCTCTTCAGAGAAAGAGAGAGAGAGAGAGAGAGAGAGAGAGAGAGAGAGAGAGAGAATGGGCTGCCTCGAGTACTGCTCGTAATGGACATTCTCGGAAGTGGCAAGTGTTACGTGGTGTCGACAACGACTACAACAACAACAACAAACAGAGACGATGAGCGAATCGTGGCAAAGTTCTGGCAAAGTACTCGGTAGAGGCAGAGGCTGATAACATGTCATGACGCATCACCGAGGAACGGTGAGTGTCCTTCCCAACGCGTTCGCCTCTCGTGTGTGCGTGAAGCGATAAATATTAATTTGCTCCCGAGCGACCATTCACTTGCTTTCAACCAGGATCTCCGACGAATTTCACTCGCCGACAACGCATATGACGAACAGTTCACTTGGCAGAAGCGATATAGGAAGAAGAAGATTAAAAATAAGAAAAAGAAAAAGAAAAAAAAGAAAAAAAAGTACAAGTGCAGGTGGAGGAAGCAGTGGCAGGAAAAGTTTTAGCGCCCGCGGTGTCGTCGGCTTTGGTCGATAACTTTTTGACCGACGGATGATCCCAAGCGCGAACGTGCCCAGCATGCCCGATGGTCCGAGGATCGCAATGGAGGGGCGCCACCACCAGCGGTCCACCTCGCACCTCGTGCGCTGGCCGAGGCCGACCGATTGACTGGAAAGGTTGCTGCTGAACCTGAACCGATGAACCGATGCTACACGAAAAACGAAACAACCAGTGCGAACCAAATCGTTAATAACCGGTTCCGGGGGTGGGGGGGGGGGGGCCAGTGGCCCACAGTGACTGGCACAAATTTCACAATCGACTAGCGACAGCGATCTACATCTAGCACCGGTTATATTTTTTTCTCCTTGAAGAATAAAGCAGGTAGTTTATGATTTTTTTTTTTAAATTTGCCTTCAGCATAAATCAGTAAATTGAATTTGATGTTTGAATCTCCATTTTAGAGTTTGGCACAATAAAACAAAACTTCACACAGTGATTTTAATGTATAACTTTAAAAATTGATATTATAATGTGGCATTTGTAAATGATATCCCACTATCTTCTCCTTAACGGGGGCTTCGGTATTTTCGGGCCAAAAATAGGCCCGTTTTTGATGATTTTTTGTGACGTTACCATTCAACACTATTTTTTTCAAATAAATAGCATATTAATCTACAACTTTTGAAGAATATTTGGTATTGTTTTGAGCAACATTCATTGAAAACTTAATCCGTGGCATCAAATTTTGGTAGGCGTATCGTCGCAAAGGTACTTTTTACGGTGCTCATCGTAGCGATATGACGGGTCATCTGAATTTGATGTACAAATCGATATAAAAATCGATATTCCTTTGAAAGATTATAAGTTTATCTAGGTAGGGTTGCATAAAACACAATGACTTATGAAATAGCCTAATGTGAGTGAGGCACGTAGGCCACTACTAGAACAATTTGTATAATTGTTTCAACTCGTCCATCCAGTTCACCCCAAGGGACCACTATATGCCGCTATGTCCGCACCGTTGTAAGCTCTGATCGATACCTCGACGAGCATTGCAGCATCGCTCACAGCATCAACACACTCTTAACACCTCGCACTCACCTTCACAGCAGCAACAACGACATTATTATCAGCAGCAGCAGCAGCAGCAAAGGCTAATATCAGCTGTTGCTGATGCGTAATACAAGGCCGAACGTTGCCTGTGGTGGATGTTGGAAGGGTGATGGGTGGCAACCAGGTCTCTCGTTGGAGCATTAAGCGCGTTAACGCTTGAGTGAGAAAGAGACAAAAAACTAAAAGGGGCAGGAGAGTAGGAAAGTGGCACCTACGACAATGAATGAATTTTAATTAAAACTGACACATTGGGCACGCGGGTCGATGGATTGCATTTGGCGAACTTGGGATGATGCAGGTGCAGGATGATCCGATCCAACCTTAATGTGTAATGGCCCTTCATCGTGCACCAGCCAAACCAACACACACGAGACGAATAGACGGCTATGGAGTGTCTTTTTCGACACTTTCGACGTCCGAGCTGGATCAAGCTGGCTTTTACGTCGTTTAAAATAAAGAGCAAAGATTGTATGTTCAGTGTTGTATGTTGTTTCAGTATTTAATTTGGTATGTGGCACATATTTTTAAAATCTTTCCCTGAATGCTGATCCTTTCAAGAACATGCTGTAATTCTTTCGGATCAATCAAAGCAAAATTGACAAAGATACAGATTTTTGAAAATTCGCGTTTCCAAGAAGGTTCCAGGCAGCTCGCTACTTTGAAGAGTGTTTCCTAAAACCAACGATTTGAAAAGCGGTACACATCGTACCGTAAAAACTACTGGAGTGATTGATTTGAAATTTTTAACACATAATCTGCACACTCTTTGCTAGGTCGCCCCGTCGAGGTTTTGTGAAAATTGTTGATACTTGTTTTTAAACAAATCTGTAAAGCTCGTTTTTTATGGCAGTATCGCAAAAAGCATCACTTTTTCAACTTCAAAAATCTACCAAAAATCGAAATATAGGAAATTCAACAAAAACTCTCCGGCGCTACCTAGACAATCTTTTAATCTTTCAAACGAGTATCGATTTGTATATTTCGGATGACCCATCACGCAGCTACGATGGGCAACGTAAAAAATGTACCTTTTCGAAGACACAACTGCCTAGATTTGATGCCATGGATGAAGTTTTTAATAACTCTCCCCCAAAATAATACCAAATATTCTTTAAAAGTTGTAGTTTAATAAAAATAAATAAAGTTGCATTGGAACGTAAAAAAAATCGTCAAAAATGGTCGTCTTATTTTGGTAAGAAATTACCGAAGTCCCCCCCCTTAACGTATGGAAGGAGGAGGAGGATTGATAGAGCAGCATTAATTTTGAAAACAATTAGCAGTGGTCCTATTGAAAAGGTAGATTGAAAACAACAAAATGCATGTGTATCTGTGTAGTGTATGCACGTTAAAAATGCCAACTGTAAGTATCTCTCAGCAATACACTACTAAAATCACAGGCGATCTTATTGGAAACCTGTACAGAGTGTCGGTGTTGGCATGTTCTATCACACCGCGGCTGTCCCCTGTCAACTGTAGCCATTCCTTCATTCGTCACAAGTTGCAGTAAAAGTCCGGACCGGACCTTCTTCCACGATGCAACATCCTTGATGGCTTCGCGAATGTCACTTCCGTCTTGTCTGCGCCGGGGGGGGCTTTCTCTCTCCCTCTCACTCTTTAGGGCTTTTGCGCGCAAAAATAGGAAAAATCAGCTCAAGCTCGAGAGCAAAACTGTAGTTTAAACTCAGTAGTCGCTTGTTTTTTGTTTGTTTTGGAAGCGACATCACCAGTGAGTGTATCGCCGCTCTTTCGCAGCCACCGCTGCGTCCGTTCCGTTACCATTTGCCCTAAAACCAATTCGTAGCCAAACAGGAAAATAGCGCGCTCTCTCTCTCTCTCTCTCTCTCTCTGTGAACACACCCGGGGGCTCCCAAAATTATAATGAAGCAGCTTGTGCTCGTGCTGATGATGATAACGTTGATGATGGCGCTGATGACGATAATGGTTACTAATAACAATAAGCAATCGGTGTGGTCGGTCGATCACACAGACCACACGAAGCCCAACCACCGAAACCAAACCAACCTAACCCGACGCGTTCGATCCTCGACAAGCCGCCGGTGGCCACTGTGCGCTAGCCGGTGCAACATGCCGACGGACGGCCCACGGACGATGAGGCCTCGTTCTGTGGTACCACCACCTGCTCACCACCTGCTGGTGCGGCTGGTGCGCGTTGCGCCGACCGGAAAGGGGATAAACAGCATCAAAATGGCTGGCTAAAAAGCTTTGCCCCCACCGCCCCCGCCCCCGCCCACTGTGTGTGGGTTTGTGCTGTGCTGTGGGATGTGCTGCCAGCCGAACGGCACGTACGGGCGTGTTACGGTATGTCTCGCAGGCCGACGCAACGCAACGCAACCCCTAATGAAGCGAGCATCCTCCCTTCACTCTCTAGGCTTAGTCTCCCGGGTACTCCTTGCTCACTCCCAGTCACTCCCAGTCTCTCTCTCTCTCTCTCTCACTCGTGCACCCAGTCGGCAAGTTGTTTCGAGGCTGAAACGCTTCAGTGGCCGTGCAATGGAGCGCAGAAAAAATGATTAACGTTATTGGATTGGGTAAGAACAGAAGAGGCAACAGCAGCAGGTGAGGTGAGGTGAGGTGAGGTGTGGGTTCCATCCTGTTACTCGCCTTGGATGTCACAATATTGCCGGAATTTATTGGACTTTCGCATCGCCTACCTTCACTTTCGTCCTCTTTCTCCGTCATTCTCCGAAGCTGAGGAAGACATCGAGCGTATGTAACGCATCAAAGCTCCAGGCTGCTCCTAATAGCAAATAGAGAGAGAGAGAGAAAGAGAGAGAGAGAAAATAGAAAAAAAATATACCAAAAAAAAACATACAAAACACTGGGCTGAAGCTGAAAAGTTGAGATCGTTGGGCCCGGTGACTGCTTTCTCCCCCCCCCCCCCCCACCCCGTCAACCCCTTTTCCCCCCATTCATCCCCTTTCACTACCCCGGGTGGGGACGATTGGCAGGATTCAATCTAGCGGTGCCGAGGGTTTTTTTTTCTTCTTCCTGCTTTTCGGTTTTTGTTTTTGTCAAACATCTTCCTTCCGTCCTTCCGTCGCCCTCGGGGACTTCGGCCTATCGATAATGATGTCGAGTGGTTTTGTGGCCCGCTGTGGACGCACGCACGCATGCACCCCCCCCCCCCCCCCGGGGGGGATGGCATCGTTTTTCGGTCCTTATCGGGGCGCAAAAGTTTCCTTCGCACTTTTGTGTCAGGTTATGTGTCGCGACGGAGCGGTCTTCCTCCCCCCCCCGGGCCTTAACTTTGGGAAGGGAGATTTGTTGTGGGTTTTTATTATTATTATTTCGTGAGAATGGGGGGCAGGGAGTGGTTTAGGGTGTGTGCTCAGTTTTTTTTTTCATTCTCTCTTGGTTTGGTTTTGGTCACCCAATTGGCCTGGGCCCCGTCCTCTCTCCCAGGGACCCTCACGTTTCACCGTCGAGGCTCCGAGGACACTGCCCAGGGGATCGAAACAAAAATGGGAAGGGAGGGAGGGGGATGGAGGGGGTTGAAATGGGCAGACGTGCTGAACGGAAAAGGGTGTCAAAAGTTTCGCTTTTTTCGTGGTGACATCTAAATGGGAAAAAATAAAATCCGTTTGGTAGTCGGTCGGGCCGGGTAGAGAGAGAGAGAGAGAGAGAGAGAGAGAGCGAGCGAGACAAGGGGGTGAAAATCTGTAAATTGAGTGTCACTTTGGTCCGTAGGCCCGCTAGATTTGTTATTGCTGGGGCGTTTTTTTTTTTTTTTTGCTGTTGGTTCTGTTTGTTCTTCGCATTCATTCCCGTCCCCTTTTGCAGTCAACAATCGGTGTTGTCGCGTGCCCAACGGGCTGCTTGGGTTACCGGGTTGTGGGGGTGGACTTTGAACGGTGGGTTTAACGTCATTTTCCGGCTCCTACGGGAGAGCGGTACAACACAGCGTGCGCCAGGGCAGTTGCGGTTCACGGTGCTGCGTCCATTGTCTACCTTGTGGCGCATTGATTGAGCGTGACGTTGTGCTTTTGTACCGTCTCCCTTTCTCTCTCTCTCTCGGGGGGCCAATTGATCGGATTTAACACGATCGACGACTTACGCGGCGTTGAAGGCGCTTAGCCTTGCGGTGCGCAAAAAAAAAAAAACCAACAAGAAAAATGTTTGGGATGAGAATCGCACCACCAAGGCCGCAGAGAGGCCACAGGCAGCCGCTGTACCGAGAACACAAATAATATCTTCCGAAACCTTAATAAAATCGCCGCCTTTTACGTGCCCCACAGTGTGTGTCGAGTGTGTCTTTGGATATTGGAAGAAGGGGTTCGAAAACATATGTTTCCTTCCGACCCCTCCGCAAAGCACCCCCCCCCCCCCGGGTGAAGGATTTGCATTTTGCATGTTACCGGGCCGGAGAGTTAGTTGCCGTCAGCCGCTCTCGGGGGAATCGTTCCTTTTCCAGCGGCGCACGAGGGAGGAGGAAGGAAGGTTTAGGAAAGGTAAGTAAGTGGGAACCGGGGGAATTTGGACCAGTGCAGGCCGAAATTGGAATATTTGCATACTTTTATTTACTTTGGAATTGTTTTGTACCACTGTTGAGCGCAGGGGTGGAGCTGGAAGGGGGGGTGTGTGTTCAACCCTTAACTTCAACTCGCACCCAAAAACCAAACCCTTTCACTCTTCTGGGCCTTTCTGGTCTTCCAGGGTTTCCAGGGGTTCCATTCGCGCTGGTCAACGACGGTGTGCGGGGTAGCGGTGCGCACCTCGGAAGGGCTCGGAAGGTGTGCGGTGTAAGCTTGGGTTAGTTTCTCCCACCGGAAAACCTCCACCACCACCGCTCCTGCTGCTGCTGTTGCTGGAGTACCACTGGGGGAAAGGCTAATGTTAAGGTGAGAAGAGAATAAATATAGTTTTGGATGAGCAATGGATGAGGATGCCCAAGAAACCTCACCACTACGTTACGTATATTGATTCTTCAACCCTCCCCCCCCCCGGGTTCAGTGTCCGGTCCATCATCATCGACCTCATTATACTACATCTCCTAACTGAAAGTTCTAGCAGCTCCCGAGTAACCTCCAACGGGAGAGGTTTTTGGGTGAATTGATTATAAACATGGCACAACCAATCTACCGATGCCAGGATGGGATGCCGGTTACTAGGGTGCAGGGGATGAAAAAAGGAACTTAAGGGTAGTAGAAGAGGGTGGGGGACGAGCAGTAAATCGTAAAGGAAATCGAACTCTGTCGTCATTTGCTACTGTACTGTTTTTTTTCTGCTCTCTCTCTCTCTCTCTCTCGCTCGATTTGATGCACCTCATTTCCTGTATCGCACCGCGTACCCGCCGCACCGATGATACACTGGAACATTTCAACCCCTCATCACACCCCCTTAACACCATTGCAAAAACGGGGCACACTCACCGGTCCGGTGTCACCTGGTCACGGTGTCCAGGAGCGTGGAACGACGACGACGACGACGACGACGACTATCTCGGACCTGTGTCTCTGGTGCACCCTGTGCACGCTTTGCGGTCCTTTTAGTTGCCACCAGCGAGCCACCTCGGTTAAGTCCGAGCAGCTGTTGTAGTAGCACCCCCTGCCAATATATATATATATATATATATAGAGAGAGAGAGAGAGCCACCGTTCCGTTGTGTCATGGAAATCGATTTTCATTTCTGCTGCTAACCGAGCTGCTCGGTTGCTTCTAACCTCACTTCTCGGTCAGTGGAAGATGATGACGACGACGACGACGTCGACTAGAGAACGGTGGTCGTTCAGCAGCACCACTTGAACAACAGTAGCAGCAGCAGCAGCAGCCGGGGTTTTTGCGGAGAAAAGGGCAGGAAAAGCCATCAAAAGAAATGAAATTAAATTGCACATATGGATTCGACATTAAAACTTATCTCTTTCGCCGCCCTTTCGCCGTCCTCTCGTCCGTCCCTGCCATTCCCCTTTTTCCTGCTCCATCACAGCACACTGCTGTACGCAGGGCGAATGGATATACGGGCGCGGTGGTGCAGATGCGGTCATCGGACAGCTTTCACAGGGCAGACGGGGCTGCGAGTCGAACTGCTCGTAACCTGCTCGACTGCTCCGCGACGCCGAAGTGACTGCTACTGCTACTGCTAGGCGATCAGCGCTCAATCAGTCGCGGCTGGAGCTGTGAACCAGTGGCCATTTATTATTCCTGATTCATAATTCAATCGTTACGGTCTCCCGGTGCGACATTAGAACGTCGCAGGTTCGCGCTGCTGCTGCTGCTGCTGCTGCTGCTTTGATGTTGCCCAGCCACAGCTTCCGTCAGCATTCCAGCGAGCTGCTGGTAAGAGGGGCAACGGAAGTGGTCGTTAAGCGGGTTACCACACACGGGCAATACATGGTCTGTCGCACAGTAAACAGGACTTTTTGCATAGGACCATTTCTGGTGGTATTTTTGTTTGAAAGGTGCATCTTTGAGGGACTTTCAGTCCAAATTTCATGGCATTTGGTTCACTAGAGGCAGAGTTATGGTGCATTAAATGATATCGTATGTTTTAGTCGGGTCGGTACAAGCCTTCAGATTGGCCAAAATGTCAGCATGACGTTTTTCTTTCATCCGCAAAAGCAATTTACCGAATACTTAAAAGCCAACGGGAAACCAGATCAGTTGATGACGTCGGAGGATTTTTCGATAAAATGCAGTTTTTGAGCAAAAACTAGTGGTGAGCGATGAGCGATGAGGCAGTATCGGCGCAACATGCGTCAATTCCCTTTTTCACGATATTTTTGCAAAATGCGACCAATGCTTTGGATTAAACGCCTTATAACAACGCGTTGGTTTTGCTCAATTTGAATAAAATACTGCACTTTTGCTCGATGCTCCCAGGCGTAATCATTGTATTCATATCTTCACGGCCGGTATTTAAAATGCGTATACAGCTCATAAACTCTGCCACGCGATAGACAATCATCACCTAAAACTTTTTGCATCAATTAGGTCATTTTAATTCAAGAACTTTGCTTCTAGTGAACCAAATGCCATGAAATTTCGACTGAAAGTATGTCAAAGATGCACGCCTTTAAAACAAAAATCCGCGATTCATACAAAGCTCCATGCAGCTCGCTACTTTGACGAGCGTTTCCCGAAAAACCAACGTTTTCAAAGTCCGTGCCCATCGTACCGTAAAAACTACTGGGCCGATCGTTTTGAATTGTTTTACACATAATCTGTACACTCTTTGCCAGGTAGATCCGTCGAGTTATCATGAAAATTGTTTATACTTTTTTTCAAACAAATCAGAATCGCGAAAAGCATCACTTTTTCAACTTGAAAAATCTGCCAAAAATCGAAAAATTCGAATATTAACAAAAACGGCTCCGGCGCTACCTAGATAAACTTATACTCTTTCTAACGAACATCGATTTGTATAGTTCTGATGACCCGTCACGCAGCTACGATGGGCACCAGGAAAGTATCTTTTCGAAGACACGACTGCCTAAATTTGATGGCATGGATTGAGTTTTCAATGAATGTTGCTCAAAACAATACCAAATATGCTTCAAAAGTTGTAGATTATTATGTCATTCACTTGAAAAAAATACAGTTGAATGGTTACGTCACAAAAAAAATCGTCAAAAGCGGGCCTTTTTTTGGCCCGAAAATACCGAAGTCCTCCCTCAAGCTAGCACCACCAGAATATTTCCTATGCAGAAAGTCCTGTTTACTGTGCGACAGACCACGGCTACAGTATCGTAGGCTACTCGGATTTCTTTGTCGTATAGCGAAAAACATGCCAACACATTGCAGAATTTCGAATACGCTATAAATAAATCCTACCGAGTGACCTACGATCAATAATATTGTGCGTGGATGGCCCGCTTGAGCCGCTAATGTCACCGTAGTCCCTCTTGGTGTCGGAAGTAGTTTGGGGTACGCGGGACCGGGTACAACTGGAATCCCCACTCCAACAACAACAACAACAACAACAACAAAAAACGAGCTTAATTATGCGAAGCAAGTCAATTAAACTGCCATATTAATTAGCGCGCGACTCTGTTGCGACCGTGAGGTGTAGGTGCTGAGGGGGGTAAATCCAATTCGGAAAATCAACCATTGTTTATGGACTGGACCCTCGGAGTTCGGAAAATTTCATCGCGCTGCTCGCGATGCTCGCGGGCCACTTTCTTCCGAGATGTGCGATGGGATGCACCTCGAAAAAAAAAAAAACAAGAGGCCTACCGCTCGCTTTCGTCATCATTCGTTTGAAGCCCTCCCACTCCAATGGCTGTGCTTGTCCAATGGCTTGTTGCACGTTGTACCGAGAGAGAGAGAGAGCACGACGCCTACGATGATGCCGATGATGATGATGATGATGCTGATGGTGACGATAATGCTGATGATAATGACATTTATCGTATCGGCGGTGGAGCAGGAGGAGGAGGCAGTGGCAGTGACAGCCGCACCCCAAGCATAAATAATTTGCACTACAACCGGCACCCCTTTCCTTCCTCCCTCACCACCCAGTTCCAGTTTGTCGGTCCCTGCTGGCTCCCATCAGGGGCTCGAGCGTCAGCTGCCAATCGTACAGAAAATAGTATCAGCCAATGGGAAAACGGATGGGGATAAAAAAGGGTCCGCGATAGGGTGGGGGGGGGGGGGGTGCGTGGTTTGGGGTGTGTTTCGCGCGTGGTATGGTGCTCCGGCTGGCCGATTGAGGTCTGGGTGGGGGGGTTAATTGATGTTGATTTTGGAATAATTGTTTCCTTTTTTTGGGGGAGGGGGGGGGGGCTGGAACAATTGTGTTAAACAGTTTCGAACTCTCGTTCCTTCGCAAGCAGGCTCATCCGTCGGTGAGGGTGACAGCTATCGGCTCACATGCGATAGTGGTGGTAGTGGTAGTCGCAACAATTGCTAGTGCTTTTTTCTTTATTCTTTTTACCGCTCCACATTCCAGGAGAATGTATTTTCGAAGGAATTCCTTCCAGGAGCACCGTTGATAGTCTCTTCTTTTGCTGTTGTTGCCGAAGGACATTGAAAGTAGGTTCACTGTTCTGCTGGGCTAACAGGTTGATGAGTTGCGTTTTGTGTTTATCCAGTAACAGCAGCTGCAGCGGCTGGATTGATGAGTTTACCGAGGACTCCCCCCCCCCCCCCCCCTCTCCCGAGTTCGAGTGTTTGAGTTCGAGCAGTAAATCGTCCCCCCGCCCCCGCTCCCGCCCCCGAGAGCAACGGGTTGGTTCTTAACTGTCGTCCGCACTAGGAAGTCACTAGGCACGTCGTTTGCACGTAGAGCTCGACAGTAAGGGGGCTGCCGTTCCGTCGTCACAGACACAGACAGCAAACAACTCACGCTAGAAGCAGTGGGGTGCACGGGTTTGGCGGGCGCACCACATAGACCAGCAAGGAAGAAGATGTTGGCACACTCCGTTTCCCTTTTTTGGAGCGCCAACCAAGACGAAGACGGTGGTGGCCGGCCCACCAAGAGACTACATTAGAAGCGCTGGAGACCAGGAGACCAGGAGACCAGGAGAGAGAGAGAGAGAGCGACCGGTATCGTTGATGTTATTGATATTAATTAGCATTTATTACTGTTTGCATAATAATTTCTAATTAAAAATTGTACTGGGAACGACGCCACCGGCGCACACATACACATGCACGTCAGCGCCAGACCGCGGTCGCGAGAATGTTATCTGTGTATGTGTGTTGTATGTGTGCTGTGTGCGTTTTTCAGCCTGCAAATCGAAAAGCAGCCGTGAAAATGTTTAGTCGGTGACTAAAGACAAGACTGAGACTGCGAGAGAGAGAGAGAGAGAGAGAGAGAGAGAGAGAGAGAGAAAGAGAGAAAGGAGATTGGTGGCAGAAGGGGTGGGGGGGGGAGGGGGGTTGAATTAGGAAGAATGAGAGTGTGGTATGGTATCGTAGAGGTAAAAGAAAAACATCTATACATAAGCACACACGCGAAGCTACGCACGCTACACAAGTCGAGTCGGAGGATAAAGGGCTGCGAGAACACTGGGTACCAGGGGGGGGGGAGAGGAGGTATGCAAACATCCAAACTTTCCCCCGGAATGATAGCTGCAGGCACCGGGGCACGTGGAGGATGGATGAAGGTTGTGTTGTTTTGTGGGGCCCGCTGCGCTGTCAGTGTGTATGTATGTGTGCATGTGTGTGCGTGTTTGTGTTCTCTCTCTCTCACTCTCACTCTCTCTCAGTCGCGACCAGCGTCGTCCGCAAGGATTCTGCGGACCCCGTCCCCCTCCAGCGGACACCGATATGCAAATGACTGCGTGTGAGTCTGCGTGTGTCTGCGTATGTGTGCATATGTGAGGGGCCATATTTTAAAGAACGACGAGAATAGGGGGCCCAATGGCACAAGGGGGCCGGGGCCCGGGGCCCGGGGCCCGGGGTTGCTGGTTTGCTTTTGGGGAAACGAAATTAACATTAATATGTGAGATGTCATAAATATGTTTGAAATTTGCTTCTTATCTTACACACATGCTCATCCCCATACGCAGCGGGTGCTGGTGTCGTCCCTGGTTGTTTCGGTCCCTGCTGTGGTTGCTGCCAGTGCTGCTGCTGCTGCTGCTGGAGACACTTTAACGCTTGTCAACGAAGGATTTCAAATAAAAACCTCAAACAATGTCTTGGGCCCTGAGGGTGCGGTTGGGTTGCGAAGGGAATGCGAACCGTCATCAAGATTTTCATTATGCCGTGATGCCTTCGGCTCCTTTGCTTGCTTGCAGGACACTGCCAGCCTCTTCGTCGACCGCTGACGCTAGTGGCACCAGAGCTATTGTTCCACACTGAATCAAAGAAGGAGGGGGGGGGGGGGGCGTTTAGTGCTCAAACTACACGCTATACGCTGCATGTGGGTGAGTGCGGACGAACCGAGATGCTTGGACACTTGCCGGGGCCATCAACACATCGTCCAGAGCAGCTAGAGCAAGCAGGTGTGGAAAGTGGGAAGGGATAGCACAAAAAGAAGAAGAAGACGAAGGATAAGACAAGGAAGAACAAGGCAAGAAGTAAAAGAAGAACTAGAACAAGGATAAAAAGAAGAACAAGCACCAGAAGAATAACAAGAAGAATAAAATGAACATTAATAATAGCAAGAAATCCGGGATATGGCAATGGGAAGTGATGGAAATGTCCTACCCCACTCCTTCGTTACTCGTTGAGGGGGGATTTCGGTATTTTCGGGCCAAAAAAGGCCCGTTTTTGACGATTTTTTAAGACGTAACCATTCAACTTTATTTTGTTCAGTCAATGGCATATTAATCTACAACTGTTCAAGAATACTTGGTATTGTTTTGAGCAATATTTATTGAAAACTTAATCCGTGGCTTCAAATTTTGGTACGCGTGTCGTCGCAAAGGTACTTTTTACGATGCCCATCGCAGCGACATGGCGAGTCATCTGAACTATACAAATCGATACTCGTTTGAAAGATGATAAGTTTATCTAGGTAGTCCCGTCGAGTTTTTGTTGATATTCCAATTTTTCGATTTTTGGCAGATTTTTCAAGTTGAAAAAGAGATCGCAATGATCAAACCGGGTTCGTCGCTTACGTCTTAAGGTTCAAGTCTTTTGATTCACACCAAAAACAGTGCCCATCGTGTCTACGTGATGGGTCATCAGAAAACTGCAAATCGATACTCGTGGTAATCTACCTGAAAAAATGTGCACAGATTATGCGTTAAAAATTTCAAATCGATCGGTCCAGCAGTTTTGACGGTACGATGGGTACCGACGTTGAAATGCGTTGGTTTTGGAAAACGCATGGAGTCTTGTACGAAACGCGGATTTTCAAAAATCTTTATCTTTGTCAGTTTTTCCTCGATTGATCCAAAATTTTTACACAATGTTCTTGAAAGGATCAGCTACTAGGGAAAAATGTTAGAAATATGTGTTGCATAAATAATTAAATACCAAAGACCCCCCTTAATAAACATACGGCTCGTCCGTTATTATGTATGTTAAAAAAAAAAACATTAACAAGAAGCACAAGAATAAGCAAAAGAAGAAAAAGAAGAACAAGAACAAGAGGAACAAGAAGCAGATAAAGAAGAACATTAACAAGAAGGAAAAAAAGAAACGGCAAGGAAGACGGAATTACTTGCGGTTGGCCTCTCCCTCTCCCCCTTTTCTTTCTACCTTTTCCTCTGTGCCCCTCGCCAGTGGTGTAAGGACGCGCGAATCTGTTTGCTTTAGTTCTGACCCCCGCTCCCCACCGGTACTGTGTGCGCCAAACCTTCTGCTCAGGATGAGAGATGGATGAACAAAACTTTTCATTTCCAACCTCCGCTCCAAAAGCAGCCACTGCACACGTAACCGAAAAGACAGCCACAGCAGGGGGCAGGGTGGTTTGGCAGGGAAGTTTTACCAGTAGTAGTAGTAGTAGTATTGTTTACTTCGTCAGGCAGATGAAAGAAAACCGGAAGGAGGGTCGGGGAACACTAAAACGCACCCACAAACGAGAGAAACTTTGTCCTTTTGAAGAACTCTCGTAGGCGGTCCCCGTCTCTTGGGCCACTCGTGGGCACTGAAGAATCTGCTTTCGATTTGCAAAAATTGATTATTTATTTCGAGCAACATGCATTGAGAGAAGCAGTTGTGCCACCCCGGACGAGGCGCAACCCTCGTTGCGAGAGGTTTCGAGAAAAATAAAAACAACCACTCGCGCGTGCGCGTACACACTCCCTCCCTCCTACGCAACAACCACAGTGCAAAAAGTGACCACAGCGCGGTGTGGAGTCTGTTTAACGCGTAACGCGCGATAAACGCGTAAAGAAACAAGAGAAGGCGAAGGTTTTTTTTTCTTCTTTGTTTTGTTTTGTTTGTGTCAACACATGCAGGCAGTGTGAAAGGGATGAGGGAAGGGGCAGGGATGGAATGGTTGAGGTGGTTAACCCCTTCCTCGAATTCGCTAATTCCAAGGTCCCTTTTATCTCCACGCTGGCTACCAAATTCTCTCTCTCTCTCTTGCTCTTTATATCTGTTTTTATCTCTAAAAACAAATAAAAACTGTTTGCTTCTGTTCTGACCTCTCTTTTTTTCTCTCTCTCTCATTATCTCTCCCTCTCCCCCTCTCTCTAAGCCTGTCACCACACGAACCAGTTCTAGTAATTCCAGTAATAGTCCAACAGAGCTGGATTCTTGGAAGAGAACACTTCCAAATTTACAATTCCGCACCAGCTCGGTCGACATGACCTTGCAAGGGGAGCGTCTTATCGCTGCCGATGTGTGTGTGTGTCTATGTGTGTGCGCTAAGCAACCTTGGTTGAAGTTTAACCACTGGATCACACCGCTTATCGCACGCACGCGGCTTCTGGCTTGATGGACCGGGTCCAAAACGGAGCAAGATCGCACGAATCGGATCGCAAGAAGCGAATTGAACGCGAGCGTGCCCAACCACTGGTAAGCCCGCACTGGAAGCACCGGAAGTACACCGGAAGAAGCACTCAGCCCGCCAATCACCCAATAATCCACTCGCGAGCCCAGCAGCAGAGCCGCCAGGCCCGCCGGCGGCCAATGCGCAACCGGGTTAGAAGAGTAGGGCAAACGGGGAGGGGGGAGGGGGCACAAAATGGTTGCGTTTAACACCTGGCCTGGCGTACATCGTGTGCGCGTACGCGCGCACAAGCGTAATAATAAAACATTGCAGCAGCAGCAGCAGCAGCAGCTAATTGGGCTTTTAGGCTCGTAGGAGATCTTCTCGGACCGACTCGTCGTTTGGTCGAGGTAGCTCAACGGGCAAGGTCAATGTCGGGCAAGGTCGTCGGTCGCGGGAGCATGCGCACCACCAGGTGGTACAGTGGTCGGCATAAGTAAAAGCCCACCTCTATGGTGCACCACGTTTTCACCACGTAAATTCGACATTTTCGGTCGCAAAGGCGTTGTGATTTTTTTTTTTGCTAGAAGCTCTAGCTTTCCTCTTTCCAAATCACTTGCTTTGAGCTTGATAGGTTTGATAGTCTTTTTTTGAAAATTCTTCAAGTGCGAGATGATCGATTGTGATAAAAGTAAAAGCCCACTTTGCAATAAATATTATTAGGACTCTGGCAGAGCCCTGTGGTTACTGTATCTTTAATAGGAATTTTATTTACGTCTGTTTTAATGTTTTACGTACCCTCCATTATTGTTTACACATGTTAAATCCAATTATCCTAGCATCTCCAGTGGAAAGCCGATTGCGCGCCGGTTTTTGCACGTGGTATGGGTGTATCAACGGACAGCAGACCCACTTGCTCATCAGAAAACTACTTGTTAATCATCGTTTGTACCAAGTACTTCAACAGATATTAGCAGAAAAATTATCATCAATCGTAGGGCAGTTCATGGCATGCTAATTAATCACCAATGTCCTAGATCAGTAGCTTACAGTTTCAATTTCGAATGCTCTCGGAAGACGGATGATTGAAAAAATGTAAAAATATCTACAGAGATTAAGAAATCATCGAAACTAATTATCTGTTCAATCATAGCATCCCTTTCGCGGTCAATTTTGGAGCGAAGTATGCCACGGAAGATCAGCTCCACTTGAGTGCAGGAGTGGATGCTGCTAAAAGACTTCCGTTTCATCCAAAACTGAGCTGAATCGTTTTAATTTCACCCGGACATATGTGTTCATGCGTAAAGAAGGCTGGAGAAGTAGTGTATTGTTTTTAGAATCATCAATTTTGGGATTGTAATGCAATACGTCGATAGATAGTTTGATAGAAAGCAAACCATGCTGTGCCAGACCGTCAATTACAGGTCACCATGAGGCACGGTGGAGGGCGTGTGACGTTATTGAGCGGTTTTTATGTTCAATTAAAATGTTAAATTTGTGAAAACAACAGTACTGGGGCGTTTGAAAGTTATGTTGACACCAGAAAGGATTCTTTGATTTATTCAATCAGCGTATGGGCACGCGAGGAAGCAATTTTGTTGAGCAATAGGAAAACGATTTTAAACGAATCGCTAAAACCATAAGTGCTAATTGACATTCTTCGTCGTATTAATCGTCTAGAATCACCTTCGCAAAGCTCAGGTTGAGAATTTATGGGAATTTTTATATAAATTCCTGTTATGAACGATGTTTCTATTAAAAAGCTATTATTTTACGAGGCAATACAATGAGAATAATACCCAACACAACTGAAACCATGTGAAAAACATGTCAAAATAGTTACAAATGAAAATCCGGGGTATGAGTGGCCCATATGAATTGAGAAACATGTTTCCCTGCAGGTGGGCTTTTACTTTTATCACAATCAACCATCTCGCAATTAAAGAATTTTCAAAAAGGCACTATCAAACCTATCAAGCTCAAAGAAAGTGATTTGGAAAGAGGAAAGTTAGAGCTTCTAGCAAAAAAAAAATCACATGGCCTTTGCGACCGAAAATGTCGAATTTACGTGGCGAAAACGTGGTGCACCATAGAGGTGGTGGGCTTTTACTTATGCCGACCACTGTACCATCGTACGTACCATCTGGCGCGCACATGGTTCCAATTATTCCGGAAGTTGGATCGTGATCGAGAAGGAAGATCGCGAAGGTACTGTGCTGTGCTCTCTCTCTCTCGCGCGCGCGCGCGCGCGCGCTTCTTCTTCTTCGCCAAGGACATCCAGCTCGGCGTATAATGTCCACCAGCAGGAACCCGCAACATGGACCACTTCCTTTCCCGCTTCCACCCACGGTTCCGGAGTCGAGTTTGCGTCGAGTTGTCTTGAGACTGCCCACTGTCTGAAGGACACACGAAAGGAAAGGCAAGCTGGTTCTGTCTTCGGCATTCTGATCCCGGTACCGGGTCCCGGGTGCCCGGACCCGTTGCCCGGAAGGCTAATGGCACGGTAGTGTTGTTACGAAAAGAAAGCCCTGATAATTAATTGGCTTCATCAAGTGAGCTCCCTGAAGATGACCTTACGCAGGCGGTTGAGGGAGGGCCCTTGGGCCCTTGGTGCAACACCCAGCGTGCAGCGATCCAGCGGGCGTATACTGCCGAAGGATCGCGATGCATTGAATGCGCTACTGTTGTACTGTTTGTTGGAGCAAGCGGGTTAAGGTGCAGGGGGTCAAGTCCAACCGCAGTCCATCATCCGAAGCCTCTGACCTGTTATAATAGCGCTTGGCACTGGCACTGGCACTGGCACTGCCACTGGTTTGGGCTCTCTCTGCACCACATCTTCCGGTCCCGGCTAATGAGATGATCAGCGCTATAGCGGCTAGTGGTGATGAGCCGCACAGAGCACGCCGACTGATTGTCTGCCAGGAGCCAGCAGAGCAGAGCGAGAGCGAAAGAGAACGAGAGATCGAGAGAAGCGCGCGAGAAGCAAACAGGAAAAGAGGGAGACATCAAACTGGAGTAGAACAAGGCAGCGACAGCACCGGCACGCACATATATAGAGCCGGGCGCACCGAGAACCGGCAGCTCAGAACGCAACCAGCGCTGTCCATCGGTGGAACCGCCAGGCAGGAAGTCCCAGAAGTTCCTCCGGCACCGGGTTCCAGTTCGCAGCGAGTGTAAAGTGTCGTTTTTTTTTTTATTGTGACCCGTACCTTTGTGAGGTAGGTTTAGTTCCTCAGTTATCCCCCGCCGTGCAGCTGTCCCGTCCCATCTGCAAGTGTGAGTTAAGAGAGTGGGCATTGAAAGGTGGGCAAACGTCGAAAGTGTCGTTTACCTTCCTTCCGATGTAGCACAGCGATGCCAGCTACCGGTGAGGTGTGATCGTGCGTCTCTCTGGAGGCCCACCACCACCACTCCGTCCCTTTTGGGAGCGTGTGAGATAGAGAATAAGCGTACCGGGCGCTGCTGGCCGGGCGCTCGGGTGAGGAGAAAGTGATAAAAGATGATCGTGCGGCGGATGAAGGCGGAAACAAACACACAGGGAACGGAATGGAATGGAATGGGACAAGGGGTAAACAAAACAAAACAAAACAAAATCAAAAAAAAAAAACGCGTGACCAGTGTCCGGTGGAATCTAGGATGCCGGACCACTCGACGCGGGGGTTGGCACACGTCGGCAAACCGTTTAGTCTCCGGCCGGAGTTCGTCGAAGTAGCGTCGCGGATAGTGTGGTCTTTTTTTGTGTGTGAGTGGGGCTGTTTTTTGGGGGGAGGGGCAGCAGTTTCGGTGCAGCAGGCAGGCAGGCAGGCAGGCGGACGACAAGAACACCACGATCACGATCAAGGGCCTGGGACCTGGGCCACGGCAGAGTGGAGCTACGGGAGCAGGAAAAACCGAGCAAGGTAGCAAAAAAACCAAGGGGGCAAGTGTTTACACCGGTGTTTCGGTTTGTTACGCCGCGCGTTTGATTGTATTTTTGTGGAAGTGGGCCAGCGGGTGGTCGTTTTTGATCATCGATCGCGCGCACCCAGTCGATATTGCAGATTTCGGTCACAAGAGTAGCGCGCACGCCAGTCCACCTATCGTCAGCCCCACGAGACTGACTGCGCGACTGGGGAAGATCGAGGAGAAAGTTCCGCCACTTTCGGAAAGAACACGCCGAACGGCCGAACAGACCGGTTCCCGGTTGTTTGTTGTCTTGGAGTCGTCATTGGGCGCGTGGCCAAACACACACACACACACACACACACTTCACGGGCAAAAGAGAGACTCCAGGCGTCAGTCTCGTCATTGGCGTCTGGTGGTCCACACCAAGAGATTCGCTTCCAAGCGATTGGTGGTTCCGATTATCATCAATTAACGCGCCCTGTGCCCGTGGAGCGTGCGGAAATAAAGCGGGTCTAGGATGTTCTGCACCCCCCCCTCCCGTGTGACCTTGATTTGAAGCTGCGGTGCTGCGTGACCTTTGGCGGCATTCGGCAATTATGCGATTAGTGCACCGGGCGACTCGCTGAGGGAGCAGTGCCTTCGAATGGTGGGTCTTGTGCTGCGCCAGCTGTTCGATTCGAAATCGAGAATCCCCGGGCCAGTAGCAGCTCATGCACCAGCTGTTAGCATTGGTTTTTCGGAGATTTGATTTGATTTGATTTATTGACGTGCAAAAATGTAGACCGACTTATAGACTAGTGCTTATAAACTAAAAGCAAAAACTAGCAGTTTACAACTATTAAACATATTACATAAAGCCCGTAAGTGAATAGTAAGTATTACATCAAAAGTAACTGGAGGGAGAAAAAAAAAATCTTTTTCAGGGTGCCTTTGCTCATGGTTACGTCTAAAATGTGGGAATATTTATTGAAGCATTTTGCTGATTAGACCATTTAGTGCACAACATGCTCTGTGGATTTCGATGTGAAATAACTATCTATTTACTTCGGTATTTTCGGGCCATAAAAAGGCCCTTCTTTGACGATTTTTTATGACTTAACCATTCAACTTTATTTATGCGAATAAACGGCATATTAATCTACAACTTTTGAAGAATATTTGATATAGTTTTGAGCAACATCCATTGGCAAACTATTCCATGGCATCAAATTTTGGTAGGCGTGTCGACGAAAAGGTACTTTTTGCGGTGCCCATCGTAGCGACATGACGGATCATTTGAAACATACAAATCGATATTCGTTAGAAAGATTATAAGTTTATCTAAGTAGTCCCGGAAAGGTTTTGTTGATATTCCTATTAACCGAATTTTGGCAGATTTTTAAAGTTGAAAAAGTGATGCTTTTTGCGATTCTGCCATAGAGAACGAGCTTTTCAGAATTGTTTTAAAAAAAAGTATCAACAATTTTAATGATCTCTCGACGGGGCTACCTGGCAAAGAGTGTACAGATTATGTGTTAAAAATTTCAAATCGATCGGCCCAGTAGTTTTTACGGAACGATGGACACCGACTTTGAAAACGTTGGTTTGGGGAAACGCTCTTCAAAGTAGCGGGCTGCATGGAGCCTTGTATGAAACGCGGATTTTCAAAAATCTATCTGTATCTTTGTCAGTTTTTCCTCGATTGATCCAAAACTTTTATACAATACTCTTGAAAGGATCAGCTTTCAGGGAAAAATGTTAAAAATATGTGTCGCAAATAAAAATTAAATACCGTAGTCCCCGCTTAAGGTGCAAGAGGGAGCGTAAAAATTTATCAAATGATCGAAAATGATGTGAGTCGTTGATACGGTGAGATATAACTTCGATTATGAAAGCTACCACAGTGAATTCGTGTCTCTTTTGAAGATGAAAGCGAAATTCCAATTCCATTCTAATTTCCTAAGGGTGTACAGCAAAACTAGCTTCTGGACCGATTCAAGGCGCCCATTATGATTAAATGACATTATGACCTTTTATTAAGTCTCATAAAGGTCCCGTTAAGTCCCGGCCCGACTTGGCAAGCTACCATTACAGCACAGAGATCATAAATTGGTATCGAAACAACATTGCATTGATTTCATACCAACAATCTTCATTCCACCAAATTGCCTACAGTGTCGTCTAATACAATTATATTGGGCTATTATCAAGAAATACCCAATAGAAGACTAAAGAAGCAATGTAAAATGATTAAAAATCGATCGGGAATACACAAATGGTAGGGAAAAAATGGCCAATGAGACTTTTTCTGCTACTGTGCAGAAAACGATGTGCCCGCATAAAACCAAAAGGTGCGTAAATTCATTACGCAACGTGGCCCAAATAATTTAATCGCCAGTTTTTAGCTGGATAGCTAGATAAAACACCTACAAAATGACACCGTTTACCATGTGTTTAGCTTATTGCTGGCCTGCGCTGGGTCCTGTTTTATGCGGACCACACTACAATATTCTAGAATAGGGTGTAACGAAAGTTTTATAAAGCGTTTTTAATGGTATAAGGATCGTGAAAGTGGTAGCTAAATGTTTTTTTTTTTTGCTGAACCCAACCATGTTGCTAGCCTTGCACATTATTTTATTGTAGTGTTCGGTGAAATTCAATTGTGAGTCTAGTAAGACGAGCCTTTACTCCTGTGTATGGTGCTGTGTGCTATGATAACGACGTTCTTGGTGTTGAATTTATGACCGGGCTTCTAGCGGCGGCCCCCTAATTTGGTGGCAATTGGTCTCGTCACGTTTGCGGAGCGTCTCAATCTCGGCGTCTGTCTGAATGTTGTTCGCCTCTTCGCGGGGTGTTAAGTTTTTCGGGTCGCAATTCGTTTTGCCTGTTTCTGTTTTCTTATTCTCCCTTCTTCTTTCTTTCTTCTCCCCTTTTTTTTTTTTTGCTTTCCGTAGGATTCAAAGTCACAATCAACAGACCCCCCCGCTACTATCACAAGCGCAGCGCTGCTCGGTTCAAACAGGAACTCACCACCCTTTCGCGGCCCCCCCCATTGCAACATCGAGAAAGTGTACGGTGTACGCTTTAGTTGGTGTCTGGCGCCGGCGTTGCATCAAACAAAACATAAGGATACGAGGAAAACGAGGATAAAAACGAGGACTCCACGCCAATTGCCACGAATCTCCCCCTGTGTGTGTGTTTGTGTGTGTGGCCCCTGAGCTTCCTGGAGTGTCGGATCCCCGCCTTGGAGTGTCGGAGCGTTCGCGTTTGTTGTTGTTGCTGCCGCCACCGAATCGGCATAAATCAAAACGCGTCGCGGTTCCGCTAGCCAGAAGGAGAGAACAAATCATTCACCGCTCGTTCCCCCTGCCACTCTCTCTCTCTCTCTCACGTCACAATGATGTCACCCGTGGTGGTCGGTGCTGTGGTGTTGGCCAACACGTTACTGCTGGCGCTGACCGTTCTGGCGGCACCGTACGACGCCCAGCGCTACGACAGCCCGGTGAGTATTCGCGCAAAGGGGCGCAAGGAGGGGGAGCACGGAGGGGGGGTTGGAAAGGGTTCACTTCGGTGAGGTTGAATGCATTGGTGGCTTGGAATTCAATTTTAAAAACATTCTCCCGGGCCCGGGCAAGCGGATCCGACGGCGTGGCGTGCCGGGTGCTGGCCACGAAGCTGTCCCACCCACCCCCCCCCCCCCCCCCCCACACCCCATTTATCCGCTAAGTTCACCGGGGGGCGGACAAACTGGCATTCCGTTACAGGTTTTCGTTTGTTTGAAATTAGATTCCACCCCTTCGGTAGCACCCCCCCTCCCCCGCCCCGGTAGGTGGCGAAAAGGAGAAGATAGGAGCAGTGCTGTACAGATTGTACAATACATTAAACCAACCGGGTGGGGGGGGGGGCGGTTCGCCCTCCAAAAACAGGTTAGAACAAATCCAGCTGCTGCTGCTGCAGCAATTTTCGTTTTCCCCGTCCTCCGGGCCCCCCGGGTCATGCAAATGTCATTGTGGTGTGGTGAAATGGCCGATTTACGGTAGAATTTTTCCCCTGGCCGGGCGGAAGGGTGCCCACCCCCGGGAGGGGTTGCAGGTCGCACCTGTTGTCGCACCTGGCTGTGACCGGAGTGGCCGGGAAATGCATGGAATGTAATAAAACCCGTGACAGTTATTGAATATGTTTCCATGATTGATTCAAGGGGGGGGGGGAAACTGGAAGGGGAGCCCTCCACTAGGGGCTAGGTGGGGGTGGAGGGGGAGGAGGGTATTGTTGTGGGGCGGGTTAGGACCGAGTTTTGCTAGTCAGCGGTGAGACAAGAGAGTGAATCTACTCGTTCAGCCCCCCCGGGATGCCAGTAGGGGCGTCGTTGGGGATGGTTTAACGGGGCTTCCGGGCTGAGCTGATGATGGATGGATGGCTAGGAGAGAGTCGGGGGCCACAGATGCAGCAGTAGCAGTGCCGTTGTATGAACCCGGACTCACTGAACGGATGGGATGTGATGGAATACTGTCAATTCTCAGATTGATGGCACGTCCCGATCACCTCCAGGTCCACGGGACCACCCTCAGCCCTGTGTGTGCATGTGTGTGTGTCCGGGACGATCTGATGTGTGCCCCAGCTAGCCCGTTAGCAAGTAATCGAATTCAATGCGACCTTAATAGCGGTTTAGCTTTGTTTGGCCGGCGAGATCCCAGCAGACCTGACTTACCCCCTATCAATTTGCAACCCCCGTGTCGTCCAGTGGGGGGGGGGGGTGTGTCTCAGGGTGCGTGCCCGGTATGGCGCGATGAGTGATGAGGGCGACAGTGTACCCGCTTCTCAAGGTCCAGTTTATGCGAGGATACTTGGAAATTCCCGGAGATGCCCTCAAGGGGTAGGGTTCATTGGGGGGGGGTGAAACTACTCCGAGCACGGGCGCCCTAACTGCTAACTTTCGGAGCATATGGCTCCACTACCGACCGAAAGGATACCGTTCCGATAGGGAGTTCCAGCAGCCAGCGAGCGAGCGAGAGAGCGAGGATAGAGACAAAGGTAAAGCAATAACGAGAAGCCGAGGCTCATCTTTCGTGCAGTCGGTGAAAGGGGGTGGGGGGGGGGGGGGCGGGGTGGGGTGCTGCAGACGAGTACACTGTGCACGGCTATAAAGCATGTCGTCGTCCCCCCCCCCCCCCACCCTTTTTCGCGCCGGTGTTGGCATTATAAATCAGAAACACCCCCTCACTCCCTCCCCACTCCAGTGCCACTAGCTGCCCTGTGTGTGCTGGTGTGCTGGAACCGTCTTATTATCTGGAAATATTGCAATTTATTTTCATTCATTCATCCTTCACTCCTCGCCATCCAGCACCACAGACCGCCTTCCCCCCCCCCCCCCCCCCCCATGTCTGCGATCAACCACCCGTTGTCAGCCGTGGTCGGAATGGTTGGTGGGGGGGTGGCGCTGTGGTTCCAGGTGGTCCACCAGGTTAGCCTTTTATTGAACGTCGCCTTCTCGCCTTCCGCCGCCTCGGGGCCACCATCCATCCATCACGTTCCCCAGTTTCACCACCCCCCCCCCCCCCCCCCTGCGGGAGTCCCTGGGCTTTTTTTCTTTTTTTATTGTTGGATTTTAAGAATTGCTTCGTCATCTTCGGCGTTGCCAACAGGTTGGGATCCCGTTGGGTGCCAGCCAGCCAACCCAACCCAAAATGGGGATATCGATCGGGATTCTAGACAACGAACCGGGGTGTGCGTGTCTGGGTGGTAGTGGAAGGGGTGTAGAAGGGGTGAACAATTCTTAACCTCACACAAACCAACGCTGGCGGGACGTGGGGTGGCGTGGCGGTGCTGTGTGGTAATCGTGATCATTTATCCGTGCACCCGCCGGATCCACCGGGCTCTCACGGGAGTGGCCACTCGGAGTGGCTGGACTGGAGAGACTCTCTCTCTCTCTCTCTCTCTCTCTCTCTCTCTGTGTCTCTGATGAGGGGGGGGGGGAGGCGAAAAACAGCGGGGAAAGAAGGGACACCACTGTCAAATTTCATCTCTCCCGCTCCCTACCTTTTTGCCCCTTCTCTTCTCCTGCCTTCTCTCTTTACGGTGGCATCTTTGAATCCTGCAGCGATCGTTCGTTCGCTTCTTCGCCGGGACGGCCATTTCTCACCCCCATCGGTCGGGGTGCCCCACCCAGTGGAGCAGCTCCGCATCGATAATATTGTCCATTGTCATCCTAATACATCATTTAGCGTGAACGTGAAGCGCCTGTGTGCCTCTGCCTGGGGGTGTTGACTGCTCTCAGTTCTTCCCCTCACCCCCACCACCCCCCACTCCCTGTCCCTGCTGTCATCGTGCCATCGTGCGGCGTAGAAGTAATAGAAAGCGATTTACACGAATGCCACTATCCACGCGGTAGCGTGCTGTACCTGTTCCGGTCAACGCTTCCCTCTCTCTCTCTCTCTCTCTCTCTCTCCCGCGCTTCTCACCGAGAGAATGGGGTGTGCGGGGATGGAGGAAAGGGGGGGGGCGTCTCCTACTGTACTGTGGGGAGTGGCCTGGAGCGGAAGCGACGGTGGGGATAATCCGTTTAATATTAAAGATGGTGCACTGGTAAGTGGTGGAGAGCAAAGAACGTAACCTGGAATTGAAGCAAGAGGAGGAGAGCGAGAGAGAGAGAGAGAGAGCGGGTGTAATGGTTTTTTATTACCCGGAAATACATTGCCACTCCTTCCGCTAGAGAAACGATGGAGGTGGGCTGGGACGTGATGGGGAGCGACGGGGGGGTGGAGAGCGTAGCGAACGTTCTAGTCGTCCTGCCGACCGGGCTAGTGAACCGGGTGCCCGATCTGTCGCCGGAAACACTATGGAGTGTACGACTGTAGAGCTTTTTTTCGTTCTGTGTGTGTGTTTTGGCTTTCATTTTTTTTTCTTTACCTTAACACCATCGCCAGAATGCCATATCGGGCCGTATTGGTGTCCAATGACGTTGGGAGGGGCGCGCGTTAGGCGATCGTGGTGTGAGCAGGGCCGTCTTTAGCCTCGCGAGGGGTGTCCTGGGCACACTGTATTAACGGGCCAACCCCTTTCAGTTTTTGTCAACTGTAGCGCGTTCTTTCCGTGTAGTGCAAGCTCATTTTTGGTGATTTTTTGTTAAGTATTCTTCCCCTCTTATTTTTTCAAGTGAATGGCATATTAAATAACCACTTTTGAAGCATATTTGGTTCGATTTTGGGGAAGATTTATTCAAAACTTCATCCATGGCATCAAGTTTATGAAGGTGCGTCTGCGGAAAGGTACTTTTTCCGGTGCCCATCGTAGCTGCGTGATCGGTTACCAGAATAATACAAATCGATACTCGTTAGAAAGATTATAAGTTTATCTAGGTAGTCCCGTCGAGTTTTTGTTGAATTTTTGCCAGATTTTTGAAGTTGAAAAAGTGATCACAGTGATCAAACCGGGTTCGTCGCTTAAATAACAAGGGCCAAGTCTTTCGATTTGCACCAAAGACAGTGCACATCGTAGCTACATGATGGGTCATCAGAAAAGTACAAACAGGTACTCGTTTGAAAGAATATAAGTTTATCTAGGTAGCCCCGTCGAGTTTTTGTTGAATTTCTAATATTTCGATTTTTGGCAGATTTTTTAAGTTGGAAAATGTGATGCTTTATGCAATTTTTCCCTAAACCACGATTTTTAAAGATTTGTTTAAAAAAAAGGTATCAACAATTTCACTGAAATCTCGACGAAATTACCTGCCAAAGAGTGTGCAAATTATGTGTTAAAAATTTCGAATCGATCGGCCCGGTAGTTTTTACGGTACTGGATGGGCACGAGCGAGCTGCATGGAGCTTCGTATGAAACACAGACGTGCAAAAATCTGTATCTTTGTTAGTTTTGCTTCGATTGATCTAAAAAATTTACACACTGTGCTTGAAAGGATCAGCTTGCAGGGAAACATGTTAAAAGTATGTGTCACATAAAAAAGTTAAATACCGAAACCCCTTAAGATGCCGCTTTGCATCGCAGAACCAGAAATCTGGCCCCTTAATGGAATATCTTATGTCAATAGGGCATGCTGACTGCATTTCTTCACGCCAATAGCCAATAGGTTCACGAAAGTTTGGGAATTGCAAGGCCCAAAAAATACGTGGGGCAAAATTAAAGAATGTATTTTACATTCTGTTGCCTTTGAATTTTTTTCAAGCCACATCCAAACTCACAACGAATTTGGGGGCGCCCCTCCACCAGCCCTGGGTGTGAGCGTTCGATTCTGACTCGAAAAGAGATCACACCGCGCTGTGCTAAAGTGCAACCACACACCGCACTTTATTATGCTTTGCGTGGACGCGTCACATCTCACTTTCGTAGCTCACAATTGCTTGCTCTCTCACATTTGGCATTTGTTTACTGGATTCTTTATCTCTCTTTCTTCTTCTTTTTTCTCCCTACATCGCTCCGGCAGGACTACTATAACAGTGCCCCGAACCTGTCGCCGGAAGAGATGGTCAGCTACAGTGCGAGACAGGACGATTTGCTGTCGTTTTTGCGTAAGTATCCTACCAGGATCGATCGATGGTCACAGATCACACTCACTTTACTACCGACCGACCGGCCCACCACCACCACCACCCGGTGCCAACAGGCCAATTAAACCGGGGAGCGGCGAAGAAAATGTCGTGGAAAATTCGCTCCACGTTTTTTCCGAAAACCATTTTCCGTGCCCCAGTGCCGGTGCCGGACTGTGTCAATCTGTGACTTCCTTAACAGGGATCGCTTCACCAGGGGGGTCGTGGTGCGCTAGCTTCCTCCCTCTTTTTTTTTTTTTTTTTTTTTTTTTTTTATCTTCAAGATCTGGCGTATCTGGGCTGCTGCTGCTGGGCCGCGCCCGCTTGTTAAATTCATCCAGCTGACCGAGCAAACCAGACCGCGCGCGGGGGCGTCCACCGTAGCACGAGAGCACGCATGAACACGCGAGCGCGCGCTCTAGGATGCCTTTGGATGGTCCTGGGATGGCCGAGCTTCTCTGGCTCCTGGCACCCCGACCGGAGGGACCCCCCCCCCGCTCCCCCCCCCCCCCCCAAGCATTTAATGAGGTCAGACCAACGGACCAAGTGACAGTTGACAGTTGACAAGCGGGCACCGCTAGCCCCGCTTATCCCTTCACGCCCGTGACGCTAATGGAGTGGTCGTCAAATCAAACCAGAGGGGTAGGAGCGAGTGAGAGGCGCCGACCCGGTGGTCGCGGTGTAAAATGGGAGCTATCAGCGCCCAAGCCATCAGCAGCAGCATCATCATCATCATCATCCATGAGCATCAGCGCCCGTTTGCGCTAAATCTCGGACGCTTTGTCCACCGCTGATGTCCTGGCACTCTGGAATCTCTGCGATTTGCCTAGATTCTGCACCACCACAGTGGGCTGGATCTGCGGTATTGCTACGGTTACGGCACCTCAGTGTTACAAGTATGCGAGCGAGCGAGCGAGCGAGCGCTCACCAAGTGCCAGGGCACCGCGTGGAGGAGGAGGAGGGGGGGGTGGGGGGGATTTGATGCACTTATTCGTAGGACACCAATGTGAGTGTGTGGGCGCGAGCGTGCACGGACGCCACGAGAAACGAGAAACAAACTGTTTCCGTTAGATTGCGAGGCGAATGGTGCCGTTGCCGTTTCGTGTTTTCAATTTCTCGTCGCCCGGCACCAGCAGCACCAGCAGCACCAGCAGCAGCAGCAGCCGCATATCAACGCATGAGCGCTCGCTTGCCAAACGACGACGTGATACACAAATTGCATGCTGGCAGGCGCATGGTCCTGCGGCTGTGAGTGAGAGAGAGAGAAGGACGTGCCGTGCCGCCGTGGTTCGTTTTGAGCTGTAGTGTTCTGGGTGCGCGTGTGTGTCTGGGTGTGTGTGCATGACGCCACCGACAAGTTCGTGTAGTGCACGCACCAAAGAAGGCCCATCAAGATGATGCTGGATGCTCGTTGGACGGAAGTGAGCAATACTTTTTTTTTCCCCCCCCGCTTTGCCAGTGACAGGGAGAGCGAGCGAGAAAGAGAGGGGAGAAGAGAGGGGGTGTGGGGGAGGGGGAAATCATTCAAAGTTTGATGAGCCTGCCGAGGAGCGACCGGTTGCGGGGGGGGTGGATGAAGTCCTTTCGCGGACGTGAGCGGAATGCCACGTCGTCCGTTATGGCCGTTCTGTGCCACATCTTTCCTCTCGAAGACAATGATAGTATCTATGGGTGTGTTTGTGACTGGCTACGTGTGTGTTTGCACGATATTACTTGCACAGGTGTGCTTCCTTGCCATCGCAGTGGTGCTGCTCAGGTAGCACCAAGCCAGGGTGGCAAGAGAATGCACTGGACTCGTCCTTGCGTTCCACGCCACCGCAACACATACAGTGCCGGGCAGAAATAAAAATCCACTCACGACAATCATCTACAGTGCTCCGAAGGGGTTAAGTTTGTGCATGTAACAATTATGTGTCTATTTTTATGTTGCAGAAGAAAGCCTGTAGTTATTATTTTGGCATATGATTTAATGAATTTGCATTCAGCATAAATTAGTAAATTAAATTTCAAGTTAGAATCTCCTGGTTAGGGTATGGCACAAACAAAAAATCCACTTCATGGTTTCAATGCATAACTGTAAGAAAAGTTATTGTAATGAAACATTTGCTAGTTATCTGGTAATAGTGATTGGAGACATCTTGGAATGCTAACTATCAGTTTTCTTGGGTACTGTGAACCCGAACTGCACCATTCATCCATTAAGTGCTTCATAATAATTAATTGCCTGTAGGTTACACTCAATATTTACAGCTTGACCTCTAAAATAGTTCAGTTTCATTGAAGAGTGTGAAATGAGGCTCCGGGCAGGCGATTTCATTACCTTAAATTGATTCAACCGAAGGATAAATGGGTCCGTTGCACCACATTACTTAAATCACCATTTTTCCTGACTCAATTACTCAACACTTACTCCTCCAAAAGCGATCCAAAACCATCTGTGGTCGTAGTTCTTTGAATTTTGGCCATATGTTACCTTACCAAAACTACGTGAAACTACCGCCAAAGTATGACATTTCCTTTCCGGGGCAGTTTCATCGCTTTTGGGCACCGTTTTTAGCCACGAGTTGTGGCCCAAGACCTCAAATTTAAATTCATTAAACCAAACAATTCATTTCTAAACGGTGAGCGACTTGTAACATTTTATTTTCGTGAGGTATGTCTAGTTTATCGCTTTCGCTTGGTCGATAAGGTATTTCTTCTTAGTGAAATAGCTTTTTAGCACATAGTTAGAAATGCCGCAAAATTTGTTCCGGTTAGAAATCGATACTTATAACACTCGTTGAAGAAGGTGGAAGGTGATTCAAGGATGCTTTCATTTTGCTGGGATAGTTTTACTGTACTTGCGTGCGTATGGTTGCCGCTTGACTGCTCCATAACTGGCGCTTCCATAATTTAAATATTTCCATACAATTCCCTGTAAGACTTATCGATTAATCCCGTACTTTATAGCTATTCTACGCTCTGTATAATCTTTGAAAAAAAAAAAACCCCGAACGTGAAGATTACAAACAGAAGAGGTATTTTCGACACATCTTTTGGGATACAGAAACTAGTCCCTTTTCCGGTACATTTACTCCCAAACAACGGCTTCAATCAACAATTAACTATTTTTGCAAACTAATAACAAAGGAAAATCCAAGATCAGTTAAAAAATAATAATTTCAGGACTGCTTTTGTAAGGTGGAATTTTTCTTTGTGTCATACTCTAAACTGGAGCTTCTAACTTGAACTTCAATTTACTGATTTATGCTGAATGGAAATTCATGAAATCATATGCCAAAATAAACTGCAGGCTTTCTTCTGCAGCATAAAAATAGACACATAATTGTTACCTGCCGAAACGTAACAATTTCGAAGCAATGTAGATCAAAGTCGTTTTTATTTGTGCCCGGCACTGTACGCAAGCACGCACTGTTGCTGCTGCTGCTGCTGCTGGTGCTGCAACAACTGGCGGACCTCCAGCTAATCGCGAGAGCTGTTTCCTCGCGGAACGAGGATTAATCATACTGCTGCTGCTGGCTCGGTTGATTTATTAAATTCAAATGAAGCAAGCATAAGTTATGGGCGTACGGGCTGCACCGGGCCCACGATCAGAACCCAGACAACACCCTCCCCCTCCCCCTTTCCTCCCCATTGCCCCGGTACAGTGCTGATGAACTAACAATCACGTGGCGGAAACCATAACTAATAAGATCCCAAACCAAACGCCGGCTAGACGTGCTCCTTTTGCGTAGCAAGCGAAGGTTTCGTTGGAAGAAAAATGGTCCCACCCATTCTTGGGGGGTCCACTCCCCGTGTGTGCGTGCGATCGATTGACGATGAATAACGGCGCGTGAGTGAGGCGAGAAGTAATTAGCACCAGCTCGAGTGGACGAACACAATCTGGCTGACTGGAGGAAGAGGAGGAGGAGGAGTTTTCCTATGCAATCCCCAGTTCCCCATTGACGCTCTGTGTTCCTCTCCGGTGCGGAGGGGGGGGGGGTGAGCAATTACAAGCACGACGTGTGTGCTGTTTGGGAGGGTGGGTGTGGGAGGGGGTTGGAAGCTATTAATCGTGTCAGGCCGTTTAGCTGCCTGCGACCTGATATCTCATTCCTCCCCCCCGGCTACACTAGGCTCTCCCATTTTATCTCTCTCTCTCTCTCTCTTCTCCAAAGCGAGAGAAAGAGAGAGCGAGAGAGAGAGATCCTGGATCGATCCTGGTCTGTTTTGTAGTCGTCATCTCTTGTCACAGCCCACCCCCCTTGTCCTCCCCCCACCCCCACCACCACTTTTTTTGTGCCACCTTTATTGTTCTTCCATTTGGCTGCCAAAATAAAAAAAAAAACAAAAAACCAAAAAAACAGCAGAAGAAAAATCGCCCAACGGCTGAAAATGAAAAACGGATGCACGGACATTCCAGCGTGCGAGACCTGCATCCCCACGGGGCGCGGGGTCCTCTTTATCTTTCGATCTTGACCCCAGGGGCACTCAGGGGGGGCGCTCTCGCGTCCGTGCATGTGATGTGCCATTTTTCACTCACTCACTCCCTGGCTGCCTGGCCTGGCCTGGTGATCTGGCAACCGGAGTTCCCAGGAACCCAGGCAACACAACAACGGCAACGCCTTTTGCCAACAACCGCGGGGAAATCGATAATCGATGCGGCGGATGGCGGTGGAGCTGGCCGGACCATTGGGACCCCCTGGGACACAATGCACCGGCAACAGGCATTGCAAGGACCGCATTCGTGGTACCCCATTTCGCCCAACAACGACGCCGCGTTGTGCCCGTTGAGGGTCATCGGCTACACATTTCCATGGAGGGTATTTTTTTTTTCTCTCTTCTGCTTCTGCTTCTGCTTCTGCTTCTCTGTTGTCTCCCTCCGTTTCGAATTCTCGTTCCAACGCCCCCTTTTAGAGTACCACTCCCCCGAGGAATGGCGACTGGAAGTGACGTTGTCGTGGCTCATCTCCTCCTCCGTGGTCCGATCCGTTTCCCCCCCCCCCCCCCCAGTTGAGAAGGTGCAGTGCAGCAGCGAACCGCGAACCGTGTGATCTGTGGGCGACCCGTGCGTTTGTATGTGTGCAGCTGAAGCGGGAAAAAAAAACATAAAATAAAACACAAGTACAATGGGGTAATGGGAAGGCCTCGGCCCCCCCCGGGACTGGACTGGATGTCGAGGCCGTGTTCTCTAGCGAAGTTTTGTTTGCGGAAAATTTGCATTCCATCACGGGTGGTACCAACGATCCCCGGGGGGGTGCGGGGTGGTTGGGGGGGCGGAAAATTGAAAAATAGTCGAACCACCAACCGAACCAACGGTGGAACCATGGGATGAGTGGCAATAGTGCCGCTTGCCTTGCCTCGTTTGCCGCGTTGCTGGCTAGCTGGCTGGCTGGCTGGCTGGCTGGCTCGCTGACTCCACTATGGAGTCCGGGTTCCGGGAATCGAAACACCGGTCTAAGATGCTCGACACCGGGACCGGGTTCGAGCGGTTCGATTGGTTCGATTGCTTGCCAACCCAACCAACCCGAGCTCGGAGTTTGGAGTGCTGACCCCCCACTGGTTGGCTGGGAATGCGAGAACTGGTCATCGACACTATTCACGCCGCGCCAGTTCGGGTGCGCGCTTGAGACGGCAATGCAATGCAATCACGATCCTCTCTACCAGGGGCCGATAAAGCCAATATAGCATCATGCTCGTGATGATATCGATCTATACCCACTTGTGGCCTTCAGGCACAACGAGTCGGTTCCACATGCCTTTTTTTTTCTTCTTTTTTTCCAATGTCGATGTCCTTCGGGATTTCGATCACTGTGTGCTTGTTGCCTTGGAATACGAACGAACAACGAACCGTTGGCGATCGCTTCGATCACTAGCATTTGGGCGTGCTCGCGGGTATCCTTTGGGATTGACCTGCGGTGCCACCCTTGCCGTGCGAATGTCGTGGGGCAAAAGTTCGATCCTTTAACGGGGGGGGGGGGGAGGCCTTCGGTATTTAATTTTGTTTTGTGACACATATTTTCAGCATTTTTCCGTGAAAGCGTATCCTTTCAAGAACATTGCGTTAAAGTTTTGCATCAATCGAAGCAAAACTGACAAAGATACAGATTTTTGAAAATCAGATTTTTGAACGATACTTTGGAGAGCGTTTCCCGAAAAACCAACGTTTTCAAAGTCGGTGCCCATCGTAGCGTAAAAACTACCATATCGATGGATTTGAAATTTTTTACACATAAAATGTACACTCTTAACTGGGAAGTCCCGTCGAGATATCATGAAAATTGTGGATACTTTTTTTTTAACAAATCTTTAAAAACCGTGGTTTTAGGCAAAATGACAAAAAGCATCACTTTTTCAACTTCAAAAATTTGCCAAAAATCGAAAAATAGGAAATTGAACAAAAACTCTCCAGGGCTACCTAGATAAACTTATAATCTTTCTAACGAACATCGATTTGTACAGTTCAGATGACCCGTCATGTCGCTACGATGGGCACCGTCAAAAGTATCTTTTCGCAGACGCACCATAAGAAATATGATGCCATGGATGAAGTTTTTAATCAATCCTTCCCAAAATAGAACCAAATATTCTTGAAAAGTTGCAGTGTAATACGACGTACACTTGAATGAATAAAGTTGAATAGTTTCGTCACGAAAAATCGTCAAAAATGATACATGTTTTGGTAAAAAATTACCGAAGCCCCCCCCTTAAGATGAAGTAGTTATCCACGAATACATGTGTGCACTTTCAGTGTTTCTCAGTCTTTACATTTTTTAAGGTACTTTGTGACTCACTGAACTTTTTTTTCTACGATTACTGGATCTGTTTGGCTGTGTTTCTGCTTGCTCTTTAGCTGTCTTTGCTGTGGCGCCTCCCGTTTCGGCAGGGGCCTAAGCTTTGCAAAGGATACATGATCCGACTGTTTTTCCGGGGACATCTTTACGGTTGAAGTTGAAGTTACTCTCCTGGCACACTTTCCCAAGAGATTCCAGGACAATTCGAACAGAAATTAAGAGCAGTTCATGTGTATATGTGTGAAGCATAAAAGGATGTCCAATTGAGGCATTGAAAGATGTTGAATTTAGAGGAGCAGTGGGATTAGTTATCGAATGCAGTGGCATATTCGAAGCAATATTCAATGACTGTTTATCAGTTTTCGAAACGAGTATTCCTTCTACAGGTCTCGGATTATTGGATTTCTCTCTCGCTCTTCCTCTCTCTCTTCCTCTCTATATCGTTTTCTCATTGTCTCCCCCTTGTTACAGCGGACCAGGACGATCTGCTGGCAAACCGGTTAGGCACCGTGATCGGTGCGTTCGGCAATACCCTGTCGCAGCTGTTCTTTGGCACCAATGACGTCAGCACGGACGTAACATTCTGGTGTGCCACCACGTAAGTGACAAAATGGGCCGGCGAAGACCCGAAAACAAACCACCATCACCACCACCACTACCACCATCACGAACGATCCGCACCATCAACACCAACACCTTTCGATCGTTCCGATTTGCAGCAATCAACCGGAGTACGTGCAGGCGTACGTGGACGATCCGCTGATCGGGCAGAAGCTTGACCCGTCTAAGCCACTGCTGATGCTGACGCACGGCTGGACCGACAACGTCAACCGGACGTGGGTGAAGCAAACGGTGACCGACTACATCCGGCTGATCGGTGGTAACATCTGTGCGGTCGACTGGAGCCCGCTGGCACTGGTCGAGTACAATCTGGCCGCCCGCAACACACCCAAGGTGGGCCGGTATCTGGGCAAGTTCGTGCAGTCGCTGGTGGCGCGCGGTTTCGACCTCAACCAGGTGACGCTGGTCGGCCACAGTATGGGGGCGCACATTAGTGGCATCGCGGGCGCGTACCTTGGCGGCCGGGTACCGCACATTATCGGGCTGGATCCGGCCGGACCGGCCTTCACCAAACCGATCCCGGTGTCGACGGATCGGCGGCTCGATCGGACGGACGCACGCTTCGTACAGGCGATCCACACGGACAAGAACATCATCGGTACGACGATGAACCTGGGCCACGAAGATTACTACGCCAACAGTGGGGCAAGCCCGCAGCCCGGCTGCGAGTTCCCGCTCGTCAACAATGACACCACCAAAGCCTACCGTACGTACCGTAGCCCTCCGCACCCTCCTCCTTATCCTTTTCTGGATAGCTAATCCGTCTCTCTCTCTCTCCGAACGCGCCCACAGTGCAGTTCATCTGCAGCCACTTCAAGGCGGTCGAGTACTTCCGGGCGTCGCTAGATCGCCAGAACGTGTTCGAGGGCACCACCTGTTCGTCGTACTACAGCTTCAAGCGGAACGACTGCAGTACCGGCACCCGGGACGACTTTGGGCTGTTCAACAGCCAGAAAGCGTCCGGGGCACTGTACGTCGCGATTGACAAGACGGTCTATCCGTATGCACGCACCATTTCGCGGACGGTTCGCGAATAAATTGTTTGTTAGAAAAACAAAAACACGTCCATGGTGTACTGTTTTGGTTTGCCGGGCTGTCAGAGTAGGGCAACTCCGACGGGCGTGTTTGTAACAGAAGTTTTCATGGCTAAATAAGGGGGGACTTCGGTATATAATTTTTTGTTTTGTGACACATGTTTTTAACATTCTTCCCTGAATGCTGATCCTTTCAAGAGTATTGTTTAAAAGTTTTGGATCAATCGAGGAAAAACGGACAAAGATACAGATTTTTGAACGATACTTTGAAGAGCGATTCCCAAAAAAAAAAACAACGTTTTCAAAGTCGGTGCCCATCCAGTGCCGTAAAAACTACTGGGCCGATCGATTCGAAACTTTCAACACATAAACTGTACACTCTTTGCCAGGTAGCCCCGTCGAGATATCATGAAAATTGTTGATACTTTTTTTTAAACAATTATGTAAAGCTCGTTTCTTTTTGGCAGAATCGCAAAAAGCATCACTTTTTCAACTTTAAAAATCTGCCAAATACCGAAAAACTAGAATATCAACCAGAACTCTCCGGGGCTACCTAGATAAACTTATAATCTTTCAAACGAATATCGATTTGTATTTTTCTGATGGCCCGTCACGCAGCTACGATGGGCACCGGAGAAAAAGTATCTTTTCGAAGACACGACTGCCTAAATTTGATGGCATGGATTCATTTTTCAATGAATGTTGCTCAAAACAATACCAAATATTCTTCAAAAGCTGTACATTATTATGTCATTTACTTGAAAAACTAAAGTAGAATTGTTACGTCACAAAAAATTGTCAAAAAACGGGCCTTTTTTGGCCCGAAAATACCGAAGTGCATGGGGGAAAGAAAAGCAGTCATTACGTAGCTAATACATCCCTTCTATCCCCTCCCCCTCCAAGGTAATTAAAATATTGAACCCCTGAATGCATGAAATTTTTTAGAGATGTAGATATTTGCCTTTTTTTTAAAAAAAAACCGAAACTAGGGAGTGCAGATTCCTCTCGAGCGATGGCCTGCTAAAAGAGGGCGGGAGTGTGTCCTCATCCCGGCCGACAGTACCGCGGCACCGAGAGCGAAGGTCACCGCGTACCGTATCGTAAATTCACCGGGATCATTAATTCATTGATTAATTAGCCGGAAAATGAAGCCACAGCCGGTGATGGCCAGGTGAGCAGGGCGCTAATGCGTTCAATGCCTGGTTTTGCTGCCCGTCACGTACCATCCATGCATCCATCCATCCATCCTGGTGGTGGCTGGTGACTCCATCATCATCATCATCATCATCATCATCATCATCATCGTCATCAAAACCCCCTAACTGCTTGGAGCGCCCGTGTGCGAGCGAGTGTGTGGGCCATGTTTTGACAGCTTAATTTGAGTGCCAGCCGGTTGCCTGCGAACAACCTGGAGCAGAAACTTTTACCCTTTTACACCACGACCACTTCCTGCACTCGCTGGCGCATTGATCGGTAACATCGAGGTGAAATTCAATTACACAAGAGAGAGAGAGAGAGAGAGAGAGAGAGAGAGAGAGAGAGAGAGGGAGAGGGAGGGGGTGGGGGTGTCATTTATAATTAACAGATGTTAACGAGCGTGGAATTGGAAGGATCTTCTTCCTCATCTATTGGCAGGGCTTACCTCATCTAGGGCACGTACCACTACTACTACTACTACTACTGCCCGTGAAGCGGTAGATGACGTATATCTCTTCGCAGGACCTTTCAACCCTTGCAGCTTTGCGACTTGATACAAAGATGAAACAGCAAAAAAAAAACAGGAAACAGGAAACAGATGAGCAACAAGATGAATCTGTGGCCTGTGGCACGTTGTGCCGCTTATCCTCCACCAATAATGTCCACCACTCCACGGCAGAACCCAACAGAACTGACACTCCGCCGGCCCCTAACCACTAAAACTACCAATTGAAAGTCAATCCGCACCGTTATGACAGCCGCAACAGCCGCGCCGGGTGTCAGTGTTTACCATAATGACGGTGTGTTTGTTTGCGCACCGCCTACCGCACCGCCTCTA
The DNA here is from genome assembly GCF_943734665.1 of Anopheles aquasalis. Taxonomy (NCBI): domain Eukaryota; kingdom Metazoa; phylum Arthropoda; class Insecta; order Diptera; family Culicidae; genus Anopheles; species Anopheles aquasalis. Next base: position 4,664,202 of record NC_064879.1, read on the forward strand.
CTGTCCCGTGCCGTCGTCTTGCGGTGTGCGGTGGGTGCGCCGGAACCACTGTGTAGTACTCTAAGCCATTATGCTAATGCGAGGCATCACACCCTCCCCTTCACCCTCTTCCCTTGGGTGGGGTGCTACCCCTTTTCTTCGTGTGGCGCAGATCACAGAACTCTGACGCACGGCACAACATTTCGGGTCTGTCGCGCTCTGGTGGGTATTCCTTTAAAATATTCCCCCTCCACCCCCCCCCCCCCCCACAAATTTGCTCGGTGGGCTCGGTCCCCGGTTTTTGAACCAGGACCCCCTCTTGACATTTTTTTTTTGTTTTACGAAGGACGAAGGGTTCACTTTACAGAAGAGAAGAGCGGCGTGGGAGACTTCACATGCTGGGACCATGACCCGGGGGGGAGGGGGTGGGGGTGGTGTGTATGGCCTGCTGCCTGCTCATTAGCGTGGTGGTGGCGTCCCATCTTCTCCTCCTCCTTCTCCTCCTTCTCCTTCTCCCGACAACAGCTGCCAACGTTCCCGTGTACCTCCCGCAGTGAGTGAGCAGGAGACTCGTGTTTACATTTCGTGGTCCTCCCTGTTACCTTCCACCCCTCCACCCCACGGGCAGTCAAGTGGTATTCGTCGCAAACGGAAAGGGCGCGCACGCTGTCGTCGCTGTCGTCGTCCAACAACAATCTAGCATCAAATAGTAGCCGTGTGACCTGTGCCATGTGTGTGTGTGTGTGTGCTCTTCACAGCGTGGAGTGCGTGCGCCCAATCGCCCAATAAAATAATAATAATCCTTCATATCCGTCTGCTTGCCTGCCTGCCCACCCGCCGAGCGGTTGATTATAAAAACATTATCGTTACATGGAGGAAAAGACGCATGCCAGGACGCACGCCAGGACGGCGAGCCTTGTGCGCTTTGCTTGCCGGTGGGAGTTGGCAACTAGGATTAGCCGGAGGAGTTAGCCAGAGGTGTACAAGCTTAAAATGGCCCCTTTTCTTATAGATGGGCTTACAGACCAAATTGAGGTTTCATCGACATGCCATACCGTTTTTTTGTTTTTATTTGACACCTGGTTACGCAAATCAGTGCCCTTCATAATTTATATTACACTACAACATATATTTTTGCTTGCTTAATCATGTCTAGTTTTGTGCCTGAAAATGAGCTTTCGCGGGAAGCGCCATTTTTGTCTTTTAATTTGGAAAAAATCACCGATCAAATCATATGAAATGTTTCTGAAGACCTCTGGTGACAATGTGGTATTGGAAATCTTTAATAGATCCCAGCCAACCATCATTTTCTACCGCAAGACCAAACGAAAGACATGAATTCCAGCACGACAACGCATGGGCGCACTCATCAAAAATGGTCCATTTTTTTTTTGAATTCAATAAACTGGGTGGTTCTACCTCCCCCCGCTAATTAACTGGACCTGGGCCATTCCACATATCACCACTTTTTGGCGATGGGTCACACACTGGCCGAGCAGCGACTTCGATTTGTATGAAGTTGTCAGAAAATGACATGACGGGAGATTTGCCTCGCTAAATGAAGATGTCTTTTGGCATGGTATCCACAAATTGGCCAAAAAGGAAGGAAAAATGTATAGCTAGAACGGGAAAACACTTGGAATAATTTGTTATTTGGCTTACTGTTTAAAAAACGTGTTGTTTTCGTGTAAAAAAAGGGGCTATTTTAAGCTTGTACACCTGGTAGTTCGGCAGCTAGCGTCCAGTCCGGGAAGAAAGGATAAAGCGCACTTACACAGTACTCGAAGTTGTTGCTTGCTTGCAGGCATTCGCACACGTACACAACCTCATGTGGCACTCACTGTAGGCAGATGGGTCTCTCGGCGGACTCGCGGCGAGATATTATTGTATTATTGCGCGCGCGAAATTTGCAAATTAATCTTATCCTGAAAAGCCGAACCCTCCCCGGGGGGGGATGAGTCCTAAGCCTGTACTGCCGGTGTCGTGTCAACGAGCCTCACAACCCCCGTCTCTCATCCCCCGTACGGCTCGTTTGCTCGCTCACCGTAATCGGTATCGGTTTTTTTTTGTTATATTTTTTATTTTTTTGCAAATCCCAGCGCGCCCACGTTTCGCGATGCGTAGCAGAAGGGAGGGACGGGGGGGGGGGGGGGTGGCGCACGTGGTGCGCGGCGACGGGTAACATGCCTGAACGCTGTTTTCAGCCAGCTGCCAGCACGGGCACGAAGTCCCTCAATTCAGATGTCACTGGCGGTGTGTGGGGTGGGGTGGGGGTTGGGGTGGATTTGCTGAACGATTCTGGGGGATGTGTTAGTCAATCGGTAACCGCTACTACCCCGTCTGCCCCTCTCTCTCTCTCTCTCTCTCTCCACTTCCTCTTCTTTTGGAACTATTTTTCCATTCTTCCCCCCTCACCCACCCCTTTCGTTGAACCTTCGTTGATGCCAGCACTCGGGCGGCGTATGCCAGTGTGTGTTGCTCTCTGTGCGCCTTCCACCTCCTCCACCACCACCTCCACCTACTTGGTATTGTTTTAAACAAATTTTATACACATTATTGCACATCGATCAACATCGGGGACGATAAATTTGCTTTGCCAGTCAAACACACCAATAAATAGTCACGACCTTTCCACCGGCCTCCTCCTCCACCAGCCCCCCACCCCCTTTTTGTCTTTGTTTCGAATTTGTTTTCATTCACCGCCCCCGTGCCCCGTGCTCAGCATCCCCCTCAGTAGGGGTGGGTTGCTGTGTGGGGTTGTATTGGCTTGTGGTAAGCGGAAGCCAGCACCCTTGCACCTTTAACCTAGTGAGAGAGAGAGAGAGAGAGAGAGAGAGAGAGAGAAAAGGAGAAAAGAGAGAGAAAGAGAGAAAGAGTGAAATTCGACTGTCGATAGTGGAATGTGTCAACCCGGGTAAGCGACCAGAGACCGACCGGGGGCCACACGATTGATGGCCCCTGCGTTGGGACCCCACCGAGGGGGTGGTGGCGGGGGGGGGGTGGGGGCTAATTCTCGAATGCAAGTGCGTTCAGGCCAACCTACCGGATCGTATCGGCACGGCGAACGAGAGAGCCGAAGGGGGAGGAGGAGAAGGAGGAAGAGCGGGATGAATGGCTGCCAGCCAAAGCATAAAAAAGGGCCATAATAAATAAATTTGTCTCGCGGATCTCGCGGTCCCGGTCCCGGCCCCTGAGCGCGTCTGGATGCTCGGCGCACGGGCTTCCCTTCCTGCAAACCGCCTTCCTCCATCCCCGCAACCGAACCTTCTGTCAAATAGTATTCAGCTTGGTTGGTTGCATTTTGTTTTGTATTTGTTTTATTTTTTTACCATGTACGTCGTAGCGGGCGGACGGAAGAGGAAGTTGGTGCGCGTGTGTGTCAGAGTAGCTACAAAAGTTGTTTATCTTACCCTCACATTACCAAGTGTTTAACCTTAAAACTGTTGTTTGCTTGTAGATGGACTTACAGATCAAATTGAGCTTTCATCGACATGCCATGGCTGTTTTTTTTTTTAGTTCATTCAACATTTTTTTCTTTGCTTGATCATGCCTTGTTTTGTGCCAGAACCTGACCAAGTCACAGATCTTTAAAAATCCGCGTTTCATACAAGGCTCCGTGCAGCTCGCTACTTTGAAGAGCGTTTTCCAAAAAACCAACGTTTTCAAAGGCGGTACTCATCGTACCGTAAAAACTACTGGGCCGATCGATTTGAAACTTTTAACACATAATCTGTACACTTTTTGCCAGGTAGCCCCGTCAAGATTTTATGAAAATTGTTGATACTTTTTTTTAAACAAATCTGTAAAGTTCGCTTTTTATGGCAAAATCGCAAAAAGCATCACTTTTTCAACTTTAAAAATCTGCCAAAAATCGATAAATAGGAAATTTAACAAAAACTCTCCGGGGCTACCTGGATAAACTTCTAATCTATCAAACGAGTATCGATTTGTATTTTTCTGATCACCCATCACGCAGCTACGATGGGCAGTGTTTTTGGACCGAATCAAAAGACTCGACCGTTTAAGCGACGAACCCGGTGTGATCACTGATCACTTTTTCAACTTCAAGATGCTGCCAAAAATCGAAAAATCGAAACCAAAATTCAACGCAGCTACGTGAATGAACTTTTAATCTATCAAAAGAGTATGGATTTGTATTTCCTTGATGACCCATCACGCAGCTACGACGGGCACCGGAAAAAGAATCTTTTCGCAGACGCACCTTTATAAATTTGATGCCATGGATGCAGCTTTTGATAAATCGTCCCCAAAATAAAACGAAATATTCTTCAAAAGTTATTATTTAATTTGCCACTCATTTGAAAAAATAAAATTGAATGGTTAACACACAAAAAATCGTCCAAAAGTAATCCATTTTTTGGCCGGAAATTAACGAAGCACTCCCCCTTAAATCGGTTCAAAGATGCCCCTTTTTTACTTGACTTACAAGAGGCGTGGAAATGAACCCAAAAATGTTTACGACCATGAATTGAATTTTGGAATGAGAATCATACTTAATCGTTAAAAAACAGACTTGCCCAGTAGTGAGGAATTACTTAACCAGCCATTTCCATACCCTTACGTACTATGGAAACGTTCAAACAGTTGGAAAATGGGTGCCACATGAATGGAACGATAGGCAGATGGAGCGACTTCAAAAAACACACGCGAATTCTTGCTTGCTAGGCAGCAACGAATGCCGTTCCGGTATCTTGTAGTGACTGGCAATGAATAGTGGATATAATCAAATGATCTAAGTCAAATTATCAAATTATCAAAGTATCTAAAATGAAAAAAAAGGTTAATAGCTCCCGGCCAACTTTCTTCTTCTTCCACAACGCTATCAAATCGCTTTGAACGCAAGACAATGCAGTGCGTTTGGGTGGGACCAGATGGGTGTCGTCTATTATGAGCTGTTGCAGCCTTGGGAAACTGTTAAAACACAACACTAGGACCAGCAAACAATCAAAATGCACCGTGCATTGCGTGAAACGAGGCCGATTTATGATTAAAAACATGAGAAGATGATATTTCTTCACAAAAACATCCAATCACACTCATAAGAAATGGTTCCAAATTTAATTGTATTCAATAAACTGGGCGATTCTACCTCACCCCCCCCACCCCCCCGCTAATTAAGAAGACCTGGGCCATTCCAAATATCGCCACTTTTTGCCGATGGGTTACGCGCTGTCCGAGCAGCGACTTCGATTTGTATGAAGTTATCGGAAAATGGCATGACGGGTGGTTTGCCTCGCAAAAGATAGGAATAATGTAGGGCTAGCACGGGAAACAACTTAGAATAATTTATTTTTCTGTTTTCTATTTTAAAACAATGTGTTTTTATCGACAGAAAGAGCAACCGTTTTAAGGTTGTACAGCTGGCAGTAACTTTGTTTTACCTTTCTGCTATTCGACTTCGACTTCCCACACTGGCAGCCCAGTTCGTACCACTGGTTAGATGACGTGGCACTTGCCAGTTCATAACCGATCAATCTCCCTGTTCTCTCTCTCTCTCTCTCTCTCTCGCATTGCAAAGGAATTGCGGAACTGGGAAACATCAATCCATGGTTTACAGCGGCCAACAGCGGACCATTTAAAGCAAAAGAAAAAAAAAAGATTACCTCTTCCCGGACGTCTGCTGCTTCCAATGTGGTGTCGATGAAGATTACGGCGAGGAGGAGTAGAAGAAGAAGGAGATGAAGTAGACTGATCGGAGTTGGACCAGTTTATGGCGAAAGGGACCTTCATCGCCTTAAGCTGCGCCTCCGACACGACAGACGCGAGGACACCAGGACCTGAGAGCCTGAGGCAACCCTTTCCTCGTGTTGCTCGTGCTGCTCGCTCGCTCGCTCGCTTTTTTCTCTCTCTCTCTCTCCCTTGGCAGTTTTTCCAGCGCTTCTCCAGCTTGCCCGGTTGGTGCCGGATGGTTTGGTGACAGCAGTCGCAGCAGCAGTCGCAAAAATCGACAGTAACGACACGATACGCGTACACGTAAATGCCACAACAACATCGTAAACATGCGTACCCGGTAGTGGATCTGCCAGCTCGAGCTCGAGCCACCTCACGTTCTGCTCATTCAAGTACCATTGCTTGAGTGTGCTTTTTTTTTTTACTGCAACCGGAATGTATGCTGGTAGGCCAGCACCCACATCAATATGTAGCACATTGCAGACAGGCTTCCCACTGCCCCTGGCTGGCTTCAGGTGTGCAGTGTACGGCCATACCGGTACACCGGCCAGCCCACAAGCAGCAATGCAGAGCACATTTCACGGTTAGTCCGTCCGTCTGCCCCCCCCCGGGGTAGAGACGATCGACTCCAGGTCGACTGCTGCTGCTACTGCAATGGCTGCCAGTCATGCCAGTGCACTTCCAGGACTCCCACGTCCCTCAGGAATCTCCACACCGCCGCCGCCCCTTCCAGACAAGTTCAAAGTCATGCGAGAGCGCCCGGGCGAGGCGATTCCATCCCGTCCCGGCATCGTCATGTGTATTAAACAACAACAAGCATAAAAAACGAACGAACGAACGAAGAAAACAAAACACACATTCCACTACAAAACAACATACGCACACACAGCCAGTCAGACAGATGGACAGACGGACGGACAGAGCAACGCACACCGCAGCCTCTCACCAGCCCGCTCTTACCAACATACCCACACAAACAAACACACTCACACGACTAGCTGCGTCGTCGTCGTCGTCGTCGATATCCAGGCACTCCAGGATACGGTGCCGCGTGTGCCGTGTGCGATGGACCCACGAGTCACGTTGGTCCAAATATTTCCAACCACCCCTTTGCACCCCTTGCGGCGAAGGGGAAGGGTTGGCGCACGAGTGGCAAAACAACGTGCATCCGTGCCATTGACCATTTGTCAATTTCGCTACTGATAAACTCTAATTTGCAACATTAAATGAAAATTGACGCGTCAGTTTGATTAGTCCCTCGGGCGTTAATAATTTATTTACCGTTCAAGGGGTTCCACGCCGGGTAGGGATGTTCGGAAAGGGGATGCCGGGGGGGCGGGGGGGGAGGGGGTGTGATTGGGTTTCGTCCTTTCGTCCTGTGGCGAGCGCACAGAGCACACACAGAGTTTCGGACGGATCGGTGCAGTGTAGTGCAGTGCATGCGGGCGGGCGTAGTCCGTTTCCATTGCTGGAAATGTATTTAAATCCGATCGGGGATCCGGGACGAATGACCCCGGGAGCCTCACAAAAGGCAGCGCGCGCGCTCGAGAGAGAGAGATAGAGAGGAAGGAAAGGCAGAACAGAGCTCTCTTCCTCTCTCTCTCTCTCTCTCTCTCTCTCTCTCTCTCTCTCTCTCTCGCTCTCTCTCTCTCACTGGGTCGTCCTGGTAGGTATCGTTCAACGTATTTGCACTGCCATTGCGTCCGGCTACGATGAGAGCTTCTGTTTTCGCGCGGTGGATGCGTTTTGTGAGGTTAGAAAGCATGCATGCGCACGGCATGCGATGCTGGATTGGGGAGGGGGTTGGGGGGGGTGCTTTTGGGTTAACAATCGAGCACGATGGCATGCAGCAGCCCGAGTCCGGTTCGCCTGTCAAGTGGGGTAGGGGGTTGGGGAGTGAGGGTGCGCACAACCAACAACCGAGCACGAATTTCAAGGTTATACTCAACTAAGAAGGCACAAGGGGCGAGATGCTCCGGGAGAGCTGCGGAGTGAATGAAATCCAAAACAATCCCCCGGGGCCGGCTTCTTAAAGCTTGGAATCCTTGCGCTCCCGAATCCACCCCCCTCTGCTATGGCACCCCCGTAAAACCAACCCCCCCCCGGAGCAAACCGAGCGAGAGATAACGTGGCGGTTGCCGCCTTTTGATGTCTTGTCTGACGGCTTCTGACCGCCGATCCCACCTGACGATGGCACACCGATCCCTGGCCTAGGGACACCTCCCACCCAACCTCGGAGTGGGCCTCGAGAGGCGGTTACTAGAGGTTGTGAGTGTTCATGTACGTCGAACGTCACTACCGTTGAAGGGGGAGGGGGTGTGCGGTGCGGTGCGGTGCGGTGCGGTGAGTACCGACTGCGGGGCTCAATCAAAGCTAATTTGGTGGAAAGTGCCGGCGGGGTCACCACACCACATGGTATGGTAGAACGGAGCGCCACCACGACGATGATGTTGGAGACGATGTCGACTGCGTTTGACAGTCGACACAACAAACACAACACGCCGGCCCGGCCGGGCGCCGGGTGCCGGCGGGTTTTCCAACCGTTTATCTAAGCGCACCGCTCCACCACCGGCTTCCGGCATGTCCGGTGGCAGCATCCTTTCTCTCTCTCTCAATTATGATCGCCATTCCACCGCATAGTGCAGTCCGGATAGATAGTATCAAAATTGGAATTAGTCAGACAGAGCGCGAGAGAGAGAGAGAGACGCAGTGCCCGGTGGAGCATATCAATGCGACATCATCCAGCAGCCTACCACGTAACAAGACAGCCCCCCCCCCCCGGTGGGCAAACACGGTCGCAGTACAACAACAACAACAGCAGCAAAATAAAAAAAAACAACCGGACCAATTTTGTATGAGATTTGCACTTACACGCCGACGCCCGCAGTCACTGTCCCTCGATCGGCGCTACTCGTGGGTCCGAAACCAATGCGTGTGGGGACCCAGGGTAATGACTGGGAAGCTGGGTTCCCGACCGCGCGCAGAATTGTTTTCGCGATTTTAACGCGTGCCCAGAGCCCATCGCGAGATGGATCTGAGATGGCAGTGGATACGAAATCACGACGCCGGGTGTTTTTTTTTTCTTCTAGTTCTAGGTTCGCACAAGAAGAGAATAATTTTATTTTTTCACTAGTATTTGAGAACTTTGTCTTAAGGGGGGACTTCGGTATTTTATTTTATTTTTTCGTATTTTTTCTCATTTTTATTTTGTTAATGAAACATTCAAGACTATCATGTTAAAAGTTGGGATTAATCGAAGCAACACTGACAAAGATATAGATTTTTGAAAATCCGCGCTTCATACAAGGCTCCGTGCAGCTCGCTACTTTGAAGAGCGTTTCCCCAAAAAGCAACGTTTTCAAAGTCGGTGCCCATCGTACCGTAAAAACTACAGGGCTGATCGATTTGAAATTTTTAACACATAATCTGTACACTCGTTGCCAGGAAATCCCGTCGGGATATCATGAAAATTGTTGATACTTTTTTTTAAACAAATGTATAATGCTCGTTTTTATGGCAGAATCGCAAAAAGCATCACTTTTTCAACTTTAAAAATCTGCCAAAATTCGGTTAATAGGAATATCAACAAAACCTTTCCGGGGCTACCTAGATAAACTTACAATCTTTCTAACGAATATCGATTTGTATTTTTCTGATGCCCCGTCATGTCGCTATGATGGGCACCGCAAAAAGTACCTTTGTGACGACACGCCAAACGAAATTGGATGTCACGGATTCAGTTTTCGATGAATGTTGCTCAAAACAATACCAAATATTCTACAAAAGTTGAAGATTATTATGCCATTTCCTTGCAAAAATAAAGTTGAATGGTTACGTCACAAAAAATCGTCAAAAACGGGCCTTTTTTTGGCCCGAAAATACCGAAGTCCCCCCTTAAGCCAGCGACCAGAGAGGCGCTTACTCATCTTTTCTTCAACCTTTTCTGTGTACTCATAAGGGAGTTGTTTCGTTTTTTAAATGTCTATCGAAGTGTCAAATCCTTTTGTTGAAACAACATCGATAATAACCAAAAAGAGAAGAGAAGAAAATGAACGAAACAAAAATACGGATTTTTGTTTCTGATGCGAATTCCTTTTTGGATTATTTTTTCCTCACACAGCTCAACATATCCCTAATCGAAGTGGAAAAGGTCAAACAATTAAACAAATGTTTAGTGGAACACAGTCCCAATGAGCGCATATGCAACGCTTGATTCCTTTCAAATGCTCGTAAAAGCATTAGAATAACACTGGAGAGTCGGGTTAATGCACGCAGCATACAGCCCTTTTTCCTTGCACTAACTCAGACTGCCATTTGTTTCGATTTTTGTGGAACTCCTCGTCAAACATTCGAGGAAGATGACAAAATGGAATCGAACCCAGGTTCCCGGTTTTTGACGATAAAATCGGGTCGGGAAGATGCCAGAAAGAAGTCAGAAGATCGTAGAAAAATGAGAAATAAAAATCACCGATTTGTCCCCATTCGAAGTATTTGAAAAGTGGTATCGACTTTTTATTACAAGAAACGCCATTACTTATGAAACAACCCGATAGTTTTTTTTTCTTTTCAAAAACATAATTGCCACAAAAACAAAACACTCTCCACCCCCTCCCCTGCTTAGCCTTCTGCACCGTGCTGCACCAGCTGAACTGCATTGCACTAGGTCATGGGCTCAGGATTGATGGTGTTTGTTTTTTTTCTTTCGTTCTTTCTTTCTCGTCTACTTTTGCATCCCTATCGCAGCTCGCATTATACGCATCCAGTGAGCGCTGAGTGAGCTCAGTTTAGGGGCATCACGTCAAGAGCGGGTAGCCAAGAGAAGAACATCGCGCATATCCGTATCGGGCCCGTGCAGCAGCAGCAGCAGCAGCTATAATCCCCTTTCTGCTTCAGAAATTGTCACTTCGGTGGTGATGGTGGTGGTGGTGGGTGATGAAATGCTTATTATCACTCCAGGCGTCGTCGTCTTCACACTTTCCCCGTTCAGCTCGACCCCTGTGGTCGACCATTTCCTCAAACGCTCGCGCATCGCACGGTCGGTCGGTGGGTCGGTATGCACCCAGGCGCTGCCTCGCGCCTCAATCAAATCACGAATTTACATAAGCGTCTGAGTGGCAGACAGGCGGGAGGGCGGGAAGCGGGTAGAATGTGAGTGGTTGGCACTCGACAACAACGCCGCCATATCCTTCTCGCCAGCATTGCCAGCATTGGATTGGGCGCCCGGCCAGCCCCGGCAGGCCTCCAATTTGCCGTCTTTGCTCCTGTTGATGGTTCTGCTGCTACAATTGTTGTTGGGTTGGGTTGGGTGGGTGGGGCGAGATTGAATTTTTGCCTCGGCCACCGCATGGTATAGCAGTTTGGGGGGGGGAGGGGGGGGTGGTAGGGGTGGAGCACCCGGGGAAGAAGGGAAAACCCGAAAACGCGCGCACGGAAGCCACGGAATGCACCAACAACAAGGCGCTGCCCTGACTGGCACTGTTTCATTGCGAGGAGGGAAAGGGAAACGGAACGAAAGGAACGACGTTACACCCTTCTCTTCCCCCCCCCCCCACCTCCCACCCATGGCGCACACCTTCTATATTCAAAATCCCCGTTTCCGTTGTAAGCACATTAAATGAGTTTTGTTCGGCTGGCTGGCTGGCTGGCTGGCTGCTTTCCGTATTGCGTTGCATTTCGCTCGCGTTTTGAGTTGAGTTTGAAGATCAACAGGGGGTGCTCTCGGGGAGCAGACCGAATTTGCAATTGATATCGTGTTATCGTGGTGCGCGGTGCGGTGCGGTGCGGTGCGGTGCGGTGCGCCGCTTTAAACCTCCGTAGAAGCACCGAAATGAAAAACCGGAAAGGAAATGAGCGAGCGAGCGAGCGAGCGAGCGCCACTGACAGAAGCGCGAGATGGATCATGCGCACGATTTGTTTTAATTTTTCCTGAAGAATTAGATTGGAATTAGATTAGTATCCTGTGCCATATTGTGTGCGGGAGGCAGAGAGAGAGAGAGAGAGAGAGAGAGAGAGAGAGAGAGAGAGAGAGAGAGAGAGAGAGAGAGAGAGAGGGTAGTCTGCCTTTCCGGAAGGTGCCGACAAGGGCCATGTTACAGATGAGTTGGCCATAATTCATTCAACGCGTCATACGGCTCGCTGATAAGCAACCCACCAAAGGGGTGGCCCCAGGGTGTGTCTCCCGGTTGGGAGGAGAGAGGGAAAAGGGGGACAAAATAAATTTCTAACCATCACTCGGGATGGTGGCTTCCGGTTCTTCCCGATTTTATTCAATTCAGAACGGTCCACCGAATGGAGGAATTTGGGGGATGCAAAGAGGAAGGGGATGCAAGAAGAGGGGTCTCTAGGGTGGTACCACCACCACCACCACCAGGAACTCCACCCAAGGGCCTACAGTGTGCCCCGTGAGCCTCCACGAGTCTCGGTGGAACGCGAAAAAACTTTTACCTCCCCCTGTTTTTTCCCTTTCCCTCCCACACAAAAACATCCCCTTCTCGCCACCCTCCCTCGGGGGGCAGCAGCAGCAGCAGCGAGTGGGGAAAAATTTGCCCATTATTCGCGCATATGCGAGCATCAGTCGTCCACCGGAGCAAGCAACCGACTTCGGTTAACCCTCCCTCTCCCAGCTAAGCGCAAGATTCTACCCCTTCTCTACCATCAACCCCTGCGGGAGCTAAGGGTTGAAGAGTACCTCGGCTCATTGTGGTTTCCCGAGGACAGGACACCGACATACGGGGTGTGACATACGGCAAGAACAAGGGGTCTACCGCAACCCCGGGGACCGGGTCTGGGCGGGGGAAAGAAAACACAAATCAACACATACACATACGCCGACAGACAAGGGTGGCTGCAGGTGGAGAGCGAGCGCGCAAGCGAGCGAGCGAGCGAACGAAAACAATTCAGTAGAAGAAATGAGCAAATAAATAAATAAACCAAAACCCACCACCAGTCGCCCCCTCCCACTGCCACTCACCAGACTACTTTTTCATTTCCCCTCCATTCCCCCCCCCCCCCCCCCCCACCGAGTCATCGAGTGGCAGCACACCGTGTGACCGCGTGGCTTTGTGTGTTCCTCATCAGCTCATCTCGTTCGCCACCCCCGCCCACTCTCTCTCTCTCTCTGCGGGGGAACCATTCTGACATTGCCGGCGGAAAATGGCAATCATCAATTCAATCGTGCTCACCTCGAGCGCCCCACTCTCCCCTCTCGGTGGCTGGTGGCAGGCTGGCAGACTGCCGGAAGTGGCTGTCCGCTCGAACCACCCCCCACCCCACCCCACCAGGGTGACAGGGCTGGTGTTGTAAGTTAAGAAAAGTGCTTCCCAGTGCTTCTGATTTGTTTTCTCGTCCCGGCAGCTTAGTTCCTGGCCATCACGGACCCCCCCCCCCCCCCCCCCCCCCGAAAAGGTCACACGGATGATGACAACGCGCCACGAGGGAGGGGGAGGGGGAGAGACGGACGAGGGCTCGTGATTGCGTGAACCGAGAAGCTGTGGTGATCTGTGAAAGCACATTCCCATAATTGTCTCACACGGATTGCAATGGCAATAAGAGGAAGGGTGGGTGTGCAGCGGTGGGAGGATGCTGGAATGTGCCTTTGGCAGCGCCTTTCGCCATTCAGTCAATCCTTTTCGGGGCCGCTAGCCGGTTTTGTCGGTGTGTTTGTTATTGTAATTTCCTTTCGTGTTCCCCATTCGATCATTTCTTCAGGTCCTTCCCCCGGTCGGAGTCTTCCGAGCGCTTTCTTTCTTTCTTCCCTTTCTTTTTTTCTTTTTCTCTTCTTCTTCTCTCTCTCTCTCTCTCTCACTCTCGTTGTAGTATGCGCTGGAATTGAATCACAGGCGTGGCGCAGCACAGCGCAAGACGGGGTGTGCTGAAGCTGAAACACGCAGCAAAATGATTAATGAAAATGAAAAGACTTGAGGAACGTGTGTCTGCGTGTGCGTGCCCACCTCGTGGGCTGAAAAGGCGCTGCAACGCATTCAAACCTTTCTGTGGAGACCGTGCGGTATTCCGTCCAAAAGAAACCATATTCGAAACGGAGCCGGAGCGCCCACGACGGCCACGAGACGGCAAAACCGACAGACGACCGTTGATCTGATCTGAGACAGTTTCTACACACAACCAAAATTTGGCGGCTAAAGTCAAAATTGTCGGCAAAAGTCAAAAACTCCATATAAAAAAAACAATGGTGTGTGTAGGGACGCTTGAAAAGAAGAACTTCAGAAAAACTACAGAATCATCGCGAAATAACTTTAAACACACCTGCAAATAGCTTTTTTTAAAAAATAATATGCTTTAAGCTGATCGGCAGACACATAATGCTGCACTCCAGTGTAGGCCGTACCGTAGATGTAAATTTGTCTCCATCTGCCATTATTTTTTCCAAAATGTTGGAAAAATGAAGTTCTCTTTTTTTGACTTTAGCCGCCAAATTTTGGCTGTGTGTAGAAACTGTCTGACAGTTGGTTGTCACTCGTTCACGGCACTGCCCTTCCTGTTTAAAGCCACGCGCCGTTTGTTTTGATGTTTTGATGCTTCGATGCACGATGCCACGGCCAAGGACTTATGAAAGCGGCGTTTCCCGCGCTTCCCGCGCTTCCCGCGCTTCCTTTCTGTTTCCTTCTCAACTAACGGCATTTTTGCGGGAGATGCTGGCCTTCTCGGTAACCCCGTTATCAATCGGAAGACGTCTAAATCTGATAGGGCATGGAAGGGAATTTTCTGGACTCGCTCTCTCTCTCTCTCTCTCTCCGCTGGTTCTCTCATCGCTCCGCACTTTGAATTGTAAAGAGCTTCGCGTGACACCGCGCGGGAACACGTGCGTCACTCCAAAGGCACCTCCAGGGCTTCAGCTGCCTTCGATTTCGGCAAACAAACACCCCGTGCCAATGGTTTATTCCCGCCGCGATTCGATTTGCCGTCAATGCGGTGGATTGGCTATGAAGAAGAAGAAGAAGATGAAGGAAAACCCTCAGCTCCGCCGCTCCACTATCCGCAGAGGAAACAGCTGCTTAGCCGATTGGAGCAGCGCTGAAAGTGGCTTCGCGGTGTGGCAACCAGGGCCTGGGAAACGAGACACCCCCCCGAGAGTGCCCGAGAGAGAGAGAGAGAGAGAGAGAGAGAGAGAACGTGGGGAAGGGGGGAAGTGTAAGGTGGTGGCGCGAAGGAAGCATAAATTCAAAACCAAAACGCCACCAACCATGTGGGTGGGGTGTGGTGTGCCGAGTCAGCATTTAAATTTTATGTCACGTCCGCGCACGTTGGGTTGATTTGATTTGCCTACCTCACTGGGAGCGTCGGAGCGGGAGGTGGGGTTGGTTCGCAACGCCAGGCGCCAGGCCCGGAACTAGAAGAGGAGGAGGCGAGGAGGAATAGGAGGGGGGGCAGAGAGCTCACGCCGAGACTGTGCTGTGTAGGAGCTTGTAAGTATCTTGTAGTATCTTTTCTGTTTTTTTCTGCTTCGTTTTTTTTAAGTATTTTACAGTATTCGTCCAAGTCGAAGCTTGCCCTGGAGGGAGGCTGCTCCACGTCTGCTGACTGGGTGGGGGAGATAGGCGCTTAGCGCTGTCCCGGTAAGCCGTAAGGCGATATGTTAACGGCCGGTCATGGAGATGGAAGGTAAAGGAAGGAAAACAAAAACAAAAACAAAAACGGAAACAACAACACAATAACGAGGAGGGATCACCGTGTGCCACTTGCTTTCGATTGAGTCATCATCGTGTCCGCCTCTCAATAATTATACCCATTGGCAAAAAAAAAAACAAATATCTACATCACTAAAAATTGCATTCAATCTAGGGGCTCAATATTTTCATTATCTGGGAGGGGAAGGGGGTAAAGAGGGATGTATTTGGTACGTAAAGACTTCTTTTCTTTCTCCCTTCACCCCCTTTAAGTTATTTTTAAAGCTTCTGGCATATTTAAGGGGGGGCTTCGGTATTTTCGGGCCAAAAAAGGCCCGTTTTTAACGATTTTTTGTGACGCTACCATTCAACTGTATTTTTTCAAGTAAATGACATAATAATCTACAACTTTTGAAGAATATTTGGTATTGTTTTGAGCAACATTCATGTACAAACTATTCCATGGCATCAAATTTTGGTAGGCGTGTCGACGAAAAGTTACTTTTTACGGTGTCCATCGTAGCGACATGACGGATCATTTGAAACATACAAATAGATATTCCTTTGAAAGATTATAAGTTTATCTAGGTAGCCCCGGAGAGTTTTTGTTGATATTCAAATTTTTCGGTTTTCGGCAGATTTTTGAAGTTGAATAAGTGATGCCTTTTGCGATTCTCCAATAAAAACGAGCTTTATAGATTTGTTTAAAAAAAAGTATCAACAATTTTCATGATATCTCGACGGGGCTACCTGGCAAAGAGTGTACAGTTTATGTGTTGAAAGTTTCGAATCGATCGGCCCAGTAGTTTTTACGGCACTGGATGGGCACCGACTTTGAAAACGTTGTTTTTTTTTTTGGGAATCGCTCTTCAAAGTATCGTTCAAAAATCTGTATCTTTGTCAGTTTTTCCTCGATTGATCCAGAACTTTTACACAATACTCTTGAAAGGATCCGCTTTCAGGGAAAAATGTTTAAAACATGTGTCACAAATAAAAATAAAATACCGAAGTCCCCCCGTTAATGGGTTATTTAGCCATTTAAATTTCTCTTAAAAAAAATTCGCTGAAATTATGCAATTCGCTAGAGATGTAGATATGTTTGCTTTTTTTACCCACCCATTTCCTTATCAGCTTGCACGGGTTATGCCAATCCCAGGGGGGTGGGGGCCATGCCCTGGACCTGGGCTTCTGCAAACCCGCGACCTTCGAGCTGCGAAGCCCACAACCAATTGGCTGATTGGTAGGTGTCGGTGTGACACACAATCCACCCTACTTCACCCTTTTCCATCCCGTAAGATGACCCGGCCATTGGCCCCGATAAGAAGAAAACATTTTCATTGCCTGTCTTCGGGGCGAACCACCACGGAACACCCTTGCTGGCACACTTTATTTTTCATTCCCTCTCTCTCTCGTTTTTTGGAGTTCAGCTCTGAACGTAAAGTGGCCATGAGTGGAGCCATGCACCTTTTGCTGACTTCTGACTTCGCTGAGCATGTAGCGCTCGAGCGCGCGCGCGCGCGCCCGTGCTCCTCCGAATGGCAATCGGTGAATTGGCGCGGCTTCAATCGCTAAATCAAAGCCTTGCCGCCGCCACCCACCGCAGGCCGTCAGCGGCGGTGGCGGTGTATCTGTTTGGAGACCGGCAGATCAGAGACAGAGTGAGAGAGAGAGAGCGAGTGAGAGTCCGTTGTCTCGTTGTCACTCTTCGACGTTCTGAGCCGTGGTTTAACGGCTCCGAAATTACCATATTGATGGAAAAAGTCACCCCCCCCCTCCCCCCCGGTTCCCTCCCTGCCCTCTAAATCATGGTTTGCTGCTGCTGCTGCTGCAATGAATTTTCTGGCCCCGCGTCAAGTGCCCGCGAGATGCGTGGCGGATAGTCGATTCCCATTATTACCATTACAGCTCCGTCGCCGATGCCGATCGAATCGAACGTGTCGCGACGATGACGGGCATCGATACTGCACCAGCACTCCAAGGAGCATCTGCTGCTGCTGCTGCTGCTGCTGCTGCTACTGCAGCAGTTTTCTTCAACGTCGTCCATCGTCGCCATCGTTTTCAGTTCGTGCCGTCTTCTAACGACAGCAGCTGGGTGAGCAACTGGCTGGGTGAGCCATCCCATCGAAACTCATTGACTCGTCGGGACGGCGAACACATTTACAAACCGCATCAGACACCAACCACCACCACCACCACCACCAGCAGTCCAACTCTAGCCCTAGCCTTATGGCCTATCAAGCCATCGAACCATTGAGCTTTGACAAATGATGTTGTCAATCAGGGGGAGCGGGGGGTGGCAATCAACCCCCCGTTCGGAACGGCTGGAACGCTGGGGGCTGTCGAACGCTAAATGGTGCTG